>NW_021703774.1:168889898-168928285 GCF_005190385.1 Monodon monoceros | reverse complement strand
TTAGTTGCTCCATGGCATGTGGGATCTTCCCGGACCAGGGATCGAACCCATGTCCCCTGCATTGGCAGGAGGATTCTTAACCACTGCGCTACCAGGGAAGTCCCAAAGCATGGTTCATTTTTGAATAAAAATGCTTTCTGGATTAAATATTTTGATATTAGGGAAAATTTGGTATGATGAAATTGTAGAAATACTATTTTCAGTTAGATTTATATTGGTCTGGAGTCCTGTGTGAAATAACTTGGATATAAAAAAATTATGATAGGAAATCCACTTCAAAATATTAACATTTTAAATGAGGAAAGTCATGAATAATCACTTTATATAGTTAAAAGCTATACCGTTGTCTTTTATTCCTAATGTTTTTGACTGACATTTGGCCATAATATATTTTTATTTCTATGTCAGGCATATTGAGTATGTAAACAACTGTTAGTAGATGGTCTAAACAACTGTTAGTAGATGGTCAAACCAACAAAGACCAAACTAAGCATTTCTTAGCTAAGTGCATTTTAATGATTACTTAAATTATTTATTAAAACAGCCTATAAAACCTACATACCAGGTTTATGAATAGAGATATTGAGACACAAATGTTGGTGAACTTTTGATTTAGATTACTTTGTAATTTAGGAATGGACAGGGGTTATAATTGGCTTGTCTTTCTCTACAATTTTATTTTTATTTATTTATTTATTCTTTGCGGTACGTGGGCCTCTCACTGCTGTGGCCTCTCCCGTTGCGGAGCACAGGCTCCGGATGCGCAGGCTCAGTGGCCGTGGCTCACGGGCCCAGCCGCTCCGCGGCATGTGGGATCTTCCCGGACCGGGGCACAAACCTGTGTCCCCTGCATCGGCAGGCGGACTCTCAACCAGTGCGCCACCAGGGAAGCCCTACAATTTTAATTTTTATAATGAAGCAAATTAACACAAGACCTCCAGATAGTATAATTCATCTGTAAAAGGCCTTAACGTTGTTTAGCATGTTACATGCCATTTCCCACACAATTTTATCATCAACATGATGCTTGGAAAACTAGAAATATGGCTTTCTTTCTAAGTCTTTAAAGTTTTATATATGCATATATATGTGTGTTTGTATAGTTTTTATCATGAAAATTTTAAACATACCCACAGTAGAAGGAGTAGCAAAAATGAACTCCCCTTATACCATACCCCAGATTAAAAAATCATCAATATTTTGCCACATTTGCTTTGTCCGCCTCCCTGTTCCTTCTTTCCTGTTCTTTGTTACCTTTTTATCGTAAAGTAAATCCCTGATGTTACATCATTTCACACTTGACTTAAAAGATCTATACTTTTGTATTTATTTGTAAAATATAAGGGTATTTTCCTGTGTAAGCATGATATCATTCTTACCTAACAAATAACTAGTAATATCTTCTAACCCCCGGTTTATTTTCAGAATTGTACGGTAGTCTCTAAAATTCATTTTTAGAGTTATTTTATTTGAAAACGTAAATTTTTAATGCTAATTAGGTCAAAAATCAGACTAAAGATTTAGTATCTTAACACTTTGAGTTGTAACTAAATTAGAAAAATAAGCAACTTGTTTTTGTTTGGGGATTTAGATACAAGTCTCAAAGATGGCCTTTTCCATGAATTTAAGAAATTTGGAAAGGTGACTTCAGTGCAGATACATGGAACTTCAGAAGAAAGGTATGGTCTGGTATTCTTCCGGCAGCAGGAGGACCAAGAAAAAGCATTGACTGCATCAAAAGGAAAACTTTTCTTTGGCATGCAGATTGAAGTAACAGCATGGATAGGGCCAGGTAAGAGACAAGGAAGCTGAGTTTTAGTGTAATTTTTATTCCATTATGTGAAAGGGCCACATGTTATCCTGAATGTGGACAGTATTCCAGCTCTGTTTATTTTATTTTATTTTTTTTTAACAATTTAAATTTATTTATTTATTTTGGGCTGTGTTGGGTCTTCGTTTCTGTGTGAGGGCTTTCTCTAGTTGTGGCAAGCAGGGGCTACTCTTCATCGTGGTGTGCGGGCCTCTCACTATCGCGGCCTCTCTTGTTGCGGAGCACAGGCTCCAGACGCGCAGGCTCAGTAGTTGTGGCTCACGGGCCTAGTTGCTCCGCGGCATGTGGGATCTTCCCAGACCAGGGCTCGAACCCATGTCCTCTGCATTAGCAGGCAGATTCTCAACCACTGCGCCACCAGGGAAGCCCCCAAGCTCTGTTTTTTAAAACATACCTTCGGTGTCTTCTGGTTTAAAGAGTGGTTACATTTTGTCATTCAACTTAATAAAATAGGTTGTTTTGGCTAGGAAGGGTTAAAGATTCTTCTGTTTCTGTTAGAGAGCATGCTAACTTTTAAGAGTTGTGAAAGGCAAAGTATAGTCCCTTGTTGAATCCTGCTTTCCCAAAAGGATTGAGTTGATTGAGATAAGGTGATAGTTCCGAGGAGAATGACAACAGAATTATTCTGAATTAGAAAACAGACTATATCAATTTGAGGGACTAGTTAGACCAGTTTTCTTTCCACTATGCCCAGCACAAATTGGATCTGTTATTCTAGCTTCCATGACCTTGAAAGATAGTGGCAGAGTGGCAGGACTAAGTCTTTTGAGTGCAACCCGTTGAAAATTTCAAGGGGACATTTTATTGTTTGAACCTACCTGTAAGACCTATCTATTCTAAGGCAGGAAGTCTTGTCAGCCATGACTTGGGTCAGTGTTTTTCCTGTTTCAGAACCACCTGCAGTGCTTGTTTAGAATACAGACTCTTTGATCATACCGCAGCTTACTGGTTTAGAATTTGCATACTCAAGTTTTAAAAACCCCTGATTTACTTGTGAGTAAATCTGTAGAAGAATGAATAGAAATGTTAAAATTATGCATTCACATTAAGTGTGTGGGACAGTTGAACTTTAAGACTAAAACTTTGAGTGGAATTTATAGGGTAAACATAGCCCATTTTCTTGGAATATTCATTTTATGTGACAATTAAGAGGAAAAAAATAGAATTCCCCTGATAAGAATGTGTCATTTGTATATTAAAACAGGCACAGTCAGGGTTGTTAGAGTGAAGACTGTAAAGTGTGCATAACTTTATGATAAAACACAGGAATTCAAAGACATACTATTTTTTAAAAGGAATTATAAGTTATGCCTTCACATTCCCTCCTCTGCAAAGTTTGAGATGTACTGCCCTAACTTGTACTGGGCTAAGAGCAACTCAGGAGTTCTTATTTAACACAATTGGAACAGGTCAGAACTGACTTTGAGGAATAATATTTAGAATGTCGTATCATCTCTATAAGCTTTTAGAGCCATATATAATTATTAACTAGTGAGGATCTAACTCAGGGGCATTATCAATAGGTGACTTTCTAATCTCCAAGTAGTGGGCTTAGCTTGAGATATTTATTGTAAAAAAAAATCATTTTACCTAATTAGTTAGCGCCCAGGATGTTAATTGGGGCTTTTTAACCACCTGCCACTGAAGATGTTGAGAAGTTTGATTGGTTCAAGCATCGGAGAGCTGAAGGTACTTTTTCCAGATGGGACAGCATTGAAACACCAGTTTAAATGGGATATTTGAAAGCTGAGTAGGGACACTTGGTTGGAATTATGCTGTTGGATGGTTGTCATAAATGTTTTATATTGAAATGTATGGAGCTGATTGCTTCCTTAGGTCAAGGACGTCTTGGAATTAAAAAGATCCAAATCCAAGAAACCTAACTCTGTAGACAGACCTCTGGTGGCTTCTAAGATTGTGCTTTTGTATTCCTATGCACAGCATTACAATCCCCTAAACATGAAATTGCAGGATAAAACAGTCTTTTCAATGATGTGTAGGACAGTAAGACTTAAAACTGGTCATGAAGGTTGAATAGATTACATGTGGAAAAGCCATTCCCTCCCTGCCCCCAACTGAATTTCTGATTTTGAAATTTTAAGTGGGCTATTTGGTAGAAATGAATTCATTACAGATTTTAATGGTTGCAAATCATGCTTTATCCTTCTCATTCTGCTTTTTTTTTTTTTTTTTTTATTCTACACCACGTGGCTTGCAGGATGTCAGTTCCCCAACCAGGGATTGAACATGGGCCATGGCAGTGAAAGCCCAGAATCCTAACCGCTTGGCCACCAGGGAACTCCCCTGATTCTGTCTTTTGAAGTACAAACCTCAAGATGTGCCTGAATTATTTTTTTCTTTTTCTCCTTTTAAATGAAATATTCCTAAGTATGTGCCCTCTGTTAGTTACATAATTTTAAGAAGACCTAGTTGAGCTTAAAGTGAGATATACCCCTGAGAAATAAGATGAAAATGTAGAGATAGGTGTATGAGTGCTGGACAGTTTCTGGGTCCACCTGACTGAAAAAGTATGTACTCTCTGATGACACAGGTAAGATTAAGCTGACCTGCCATTATCAAACTGGAATCAGGAGTGCGATGTGTTCTGGCTGAGTTCACCCAACATCTCAGAAGTTGAGTCTTTTTAATACCGGTGTTGTCATTGACATCATCAGTAATGTTTCAGTGGCTGGCACTAAACACTTCGATTTAGTCAGGTTGATCAAATACTAACTTTTTGGGATGGGTTTGTTTTACATTAAAAAAGAGAGTGAGAACATACAGGCTGTATTATAATTACTATCCAGAAAATGTTGAATGTCTCTGCCCTAGACGAAGTTAATAAATGGAGCTTCAGAGAAAGCCTGTGATTGAATTAGACGTTGAACCAGGGCTTTTGATCATAAGAAGTAGAAACCTTAAGAGTCATTTAGTCTCTTTCTGTTTGTCATTGGGTACCATGCAACACCAAAAGAAGATATTTCATAAGCGTTACTTCAGTCAGTTTTCATTCAAGTATTATTCTTGTATTTTAAAATTGCTGCTTTTAGACAGTTGGGTATGGCAAACATAAAATGCTAGCTATTTTATTAAATGTTGAAATGTAAATTAAATAATGAAGCTGGACTATTTTTAGCTGAATTTTATGTTTATTTCAGATTATAGTTTTATACTGCACATTCAGAGCCTGCCACATAATTTTGGAACCTGTTTTTTGCTGGGGATTAAAACCTATTTCTGTATTAGTGATTATTTTTTAAAACAAATCAACTTAGATTGAAATTCAGTCTTCTTTTCTATTTTAAATATCAGGGTGTTAACTTTCTCTTAATTTTTTGGACAAGTTTCTCTAGCCTCTGTATTCTTCTTTTGATTTGGAGCTGTTTCTGATGGTGTGTATAATTTTTCAGATTATATGAGAATTAATCCCAGTATTTCAGAGATCTGATTTTTTAAAGTAGATTTTCCCATGATATATGAATATCTTAAAACACTCTCTGTCCCCATCCCACTTACAGAAACAGAAAGTGAAAATGAATTTCGCCCTTTGGATGAAAGGATAGATGAATTTCACCCCAAAGCAACAAGAACCCTCTTTATTGGTAACCTTGAAAAAACCACTACTTATCATGATCTTCGCAACATCTTCCAACGCTTTGGAGAAATTGTGGTATGTTTTGTTTTGTTTTGTTTTTACTATAAAAACAGCGTTAGATCTTTGTCATAAAACATAAAGCATAGCAGAGATTATATTTGGAAAAACGATACTTAGATGGTATAATGAATATTTTTCCCATTTGCCCTATGTGGTTTTTTTTAACATTTTTTTATTGGAGTATAATTGCTTTACAAGGTGTGTTAGTTTCTGCTTTATAACAAAGTGAATCAGTTATACATATACATATATCCCCATATCTCTTCCCTCTTGCATCTCCTGCCCTATGTGTTTTTAACTGCTGCTAAAAGATGATCTGGCAAAACCCATCAGGGACTGCTTTATGTGTGTATGTAAAAACATGTAATTGTCTGTATTTTGTTTACATATATATTTTCCTTTCCACTTTCCTTATCTTTGTCCATCTGGTGCTGTTTTAATGCCATCTCTAGTCCTGTGGGTTGAAAGGAAAATCTGGAAGAGAAAACATGTTTGTAAGAAAGAAGCAGCAGATTAGTGTATGGTTATTTTTATCACAAGGCACATCAGAAGTACCTTGGGGATTACTAGAATGTGGACAGCATGCTGGAAACTCAGTTCTATTGTGAAATTCTAATTAGAATCATTTTTCAAATTATGCAAGTCATTGTTAGATTTAGGGATAGAAAGATTTTTCTATTCCCCATGACTTAAAACTTGAGTCAAATTATAGTGAAAATAGTTTGGTTGCAGCTTTGTACCCTTAGGATATACTATTTTGTTTTGTGTTTGAAAAAACAGGGAAATATTTCTGTTTTCCTAGATTTTCTCTATATTAATAACAGTGAAGAAAGTACTCTAGTATATTTGGACTTTGGAGAGTAAAAAAATGTTTTGGATAGAAACAGCTATTGTTAATCTTTTAAGGGTGTGTGTGATGTCCATTTATCCATCTGTATTTATACACTAATGCTCTAAACAAAAGATTCTTAATTTTTTTAATGACATAATCTAGTCCTGTGAATAAAACATTACTTGTGCTTGTGGCTGAGCTAAACCTCATCTTTAGGGGCTTGAGGCAAGAGATTGAAGTGGTTGGTAGAAGTGAAGAAAAAAAAAAGAGAAGCTGTATATTTAGATATACCAGCAAAACATTCATCTTTCTTTTTCAATTATTTCGACTTTTCTCAGTTTCGTATTTTTGTGAGGGTAGTGTATACTCTTTTTTTAATTTAAAGTCATTTATTTTATTTATTTTATTTTTGGCTGCATTGGGTCTTTGTTGCTGCACGCGGGCTTTCTCTAGTTGCGGCGAGCGGGGACTGCGATTCGTTGTGGTGCGCGGGCTTCTCATTGCGGTGCCTTCTCTTGTTGTGGAGCACAGACTCTAGGCACGCAGGCTTCAGTAGTTGTGGCTTGCGGGCTCTAGAGTGCAGGCTCAGTAGTTGTGGCGCATGGGCTTAGTTGTTCCGCGGCATGTGGGATCTCTGCGGACCAGGGCTCGAACCCGTGTCCCCTGCATTGGCAGGCAGATTCTTAGCCACTGCGCCACTAGGGAAGCCCAGAGGGTAGTGTATACTCTTAATTCCAGCTCTACTGCCTACCTGGATGAGTGACTAGACGCTCAATTACCTATCTGGGCTCCAGCTTCTTCTGTCTTTATACCACGATCTGTTGTTTAATTTGCTGTTTGGCATTCATGAGGCTTTGAATTGATAAAACTTTCAAACATACTTTTATTGAATGTAGCTGCTACTATAAATTTTGGAGGAGTATAAAAGTTGTATTTGGGCACATGGATACATTTTCATCACCAGGGTTGCTAAAAATGGGATGATTATTGTGTTTTAAGAGCTATGCTTATCAATAAGGTGGACATGTCAGTACTCTGTTTGAAAACTGTTATCTTACCATGTTTGCAACTGCTCATGATTGTCACTGTTTTAATGACATACAGACTTTGAGAACATGGTCTTCTACTTATATCCATAACGGATTATGCTATAGCCAGAAGCACCTATGTAGTGAATCTACCCACCAATATTCCTTTGAAACATTTCTCTTAAGTAGAGCTATCCTGGGTTATTACATTCTACATAATGATGAAAAACAGCTTCTGTTTACCATTACTTAGAAAAATTTTGAGTGTAAATTATTGCTTTTTTTTTTTTTAAAGACCCATCAAACAGCTCTTTAAATGCATTACTCATTTTGCTCTGTTTCAGGTTTTGATTATTGGCTTGTGACCCTTAAGGAGGCTTAGATAATCAATACATAATCTGCACTATATGGCCCAGCTCATTATTGTTTAAGTACAAGTTTTGCCATCCAGGTGTCTGGTTTCTCTGGACCATTTTCCTGTGTAAGCCAGGTTTTTTCACTACCTCCTTTTAATAGGCAGGACCGGAATGTCAGATGTGACTACAGGTTTTGAGCATTCCAAAGAGATGGGGGTATTCCTTTATAGAGTGTTTCTTTAACCCAGGGATGGTGTTCTAATGCATCTTCACGGAGTAGTTCAGGTATTTATATAATCCATTCATTCTGGTTATGAGAGATTATTACCACATTTATCATCACCAGGTTTGATTCAGTTAGATATACTGATAGAATGAGTCTTCTAATTTAGGATTGCGTATTTTAAATCACATTTTGAAAACTTGATTTCTTTATCATTCTTACTCTTCTCAGATACTATATTTTAAATGGCTTACCCCTAATAAGGATTTTAGATATTGCAGAAGAGAATTATTTCTTAGATTTTCATTAAATAGGCTGCTTTTTTTTCTTCTCATAAATGTCTCTTAACACAGGTGTTGTGGATTTAAAATTTTGAGTTTTGAGTTGCGCTGCAGTTGCTCTTCTGCAGAGAGCTTCACGTGAGAAGGATTTCATGGTTTGTGACTACAAATGCTGTGTTGAATAGTTTTTTAGGCTGTTAATTTACAGTTGCATTAAGATGTGTAATTGTAACTAAGAAAATGATTTGGGGGAATATGACTATTTTGAGAAATATGTAGCTCATATGGACTTGGTTTATTCTGATTTATTTTTTTATTGGCATATCACATCACTAAGTGGTATCCATCCATTGGCTTTTTCAGGATATTGATATTAAGAAAGTAAATGGAGTTCCTCAGTATGCGTTCTTGCAATACTGTGATATTGCCAGCGTTTGTAAGGCTATTAAGAAGATGGATGGGGAATACCTTGGAAATAATCGTCTCAAGGTAAAGGAATTTACATAAGTTATTGTGCTGTTAATAGTCGCTGCGTTTTTTTTAAGATTTGGAGTTTTCTGTTCATATGTCTAATTATTTAAAATTGTAGTAGTACAGTTAGATAACCATAAAGGTGATAAACCTCTTCGCATCCTTATCCTGTTATACTGTAATCTGAGTTAATCCTCGCTTAGCCAGGCAGGATAATTTTTGTGTCAGTTTCTGTTTGATTTTAACCTGATGGTTCCCACTTGAGGTGTTGGTTTGATAAGATTCCTACAGAAGACAAGTTTTCTCAGAATTTTGTTGTTGAATAATTGGTGACTTAACTAACAGAAATTTTGCCTTTTGTATTCAGCTGGGTTTTGGAAAGAGCATGCCTACAAACTGTGTGTGGTTAGATGGGCTTTCTTCAAACGTATCGGATCAATATTTAACACGACATTTCTGCCGATATGGGCCTGTGGTGAAGGTAGGTGGGAGGTTTGGTTGTGTGGTTTAAAAGTTACTTCTGACTCCCTTTTTTTGGTATTCTGTCCTTTCAGTCCCAGTTTCTAGTACTGACTTTTTCTTTTCTTTAGTAACTCATACATTAAAATTCTCTTTTCCAAAATTGGGTTTAGAAGAGCATTTGCATCTATTAGCTTATGATATAAGTATTTTGAGAAACTATCTAGAACCCGCCAAAATGATTAATTTTGGAACTAATCTGCATAATACTGTTAAATAGAATATTTCTTAGGGATTTCTGTAACTTTATCTCACATTAAGATTAGACAGTCTAATTATATAATTACATTCACACTAATATGTAATTAGACTTGATTTTTTTTTAAACCATGATGACTTTAAAGGGACACACAACAGAATACTCATCTAACCAATGTTTGTTATGTAACACATTCACAAACATAACAGGAAAAGGGTCTCTGGACCCCATTCCATTATGTGAAGGTAAAGATTTTAACTTCTTGAAAGCAGATTTACACTGTGGTAGGTATGTTGCATAACTTTGACATTTCTTTAAATGTAGCTTTTGTTGTTTGAAGAAGCACATCTTAAAGACTATTAGTATAAATTAAAAATCTAAAAGCTTTAAGACAGTGCTGCTTATGACCAAAATTCATTGCAACTTACTATTTTTTTCTTATTTTTCCTTTGCTATAGTGTAGTTTTTTCTTTTTTTTTTCTTTTTTTTGCTGAAGTACAGTGGATGTACAATATGAAATTTATGTTGATTCAGTACTCTTTACTTTTTTCCCCCTTTTTCAGGGGTGTTGTTTTTTTGAGCCAAAATGAGTCAGTCAACATAAAATAAAGAAATACAGTAAAATAAAGTAAATACAGAAAAACAAAGTAAAGGCATAATATACCTCAAGCCACAATATCCATGGTTCTCAATAGTCCCTACGACATTTTGTTGTGTTTTCAGTATAACATGCATCATCGGAAAAGCCTGAAATTTTTTCTAGAATAAAAAAATATATATATTTTTTCTTAGCAGTGTCATTGTGATTTAGAATTTTGTTGGGACTGACACTAAGTCTAGTGGATGAGCCTCTTGTTTTTTTTTGTCGTCGTTTTTTTTACAGGTGGTGTTTGACCGCTTAAAAGGCATGGCCCTGGTTCTCTACAATGAAATTGAATATGCACAAGCAGCTGTAAAAGAGACCAAGGGGAGGAAAATCGGTGGGAATAAAATTAAGGTGTGCAGAATGACTTCAAACAGAAGCAAAACAAAATCGTGTTCAGATCCCAGCCTCTTAATAATTGGCATTTTGTTGGTTTACAGGACATGCAGTATATATGGCCTCAGTTTCTAAGGGCGATATTACATTTTTTATATTTGGGTAGCTACTTAAGGGCACAGTGTCTTTTAAACCATTAGCCACAGAACCTTCCCTAAAAATCCTCTCATTCAAGGATGTGTGCTTCTCTACGCCCCAGGTACCTGATGCTCACTTGTGTGCTTTTAGTGCAGGCTGGCCCACAGTCACCTGTGGGTTTCTGCACACCCAGGAGCTCCAGGTATCAGTCCAGCTTCTTGAACGATCCTCTCTTCATCTTCTTTCCTCCTCTCCTAAAGAGTGGGTAACCACTGAAAGCACGATATTTGTCTGGTGTTTTTGTTTAGAAACTTTTGTTTATGATAGTTTGAAGGAATTTTTGCACTTAATAACTATGACAGTTAGATTGAAATCAGTCTTTTCGAAATAAGATATTGATAGATGGTGGGTATCATGCTTTAAGTGACTCTGAGGCCTGGCTGTGAGTAAAGTTCAAATGTTCTTCCATATTTTATGTTCTAACTGTGTGGTTCCAGCAAATTATGCACAATAGATTACTGGATTTAGTTGGTCTGATTGTTTAATTGACAACCTAGAATCATGATAGGTATGTTTCAGTTTTCCATATTGCTTTTTCCACTCCTCAGGATTGGGTTCTAGAACTTTAAATTGTAATCCTTTATCAAGATTTGTGTAGAATTTGAGAGCGATTTCAGGTTAAAAAAATACAGTTTTAGTTATGAGGACTGTTTCACTTAGATAAGTTACTTTTTCTTGAAATTTATCCAGAAGGCTATGTTGGGAAGAATTTTTCAAATTTGGTAACACTTTCCGTCATTAAAATCTGAAACTTGGATTAAACACGCAGTATTCTTTTTTTTTAAAGGTGGATTTTGCAAATCGGGAAAGTCAGCTGGCATTTTATCACTGTATGGAAAAATCTGGTCAAGATATCAGAGACTTCTATGAAATGTTAGCAGAAAGAAGGTATGTATTTTAAACCTATCACCATAGCTTGAATTTTAAAATTTCTAATACGTAAAATTTAGATGGGATTAAATTTTGTTTTTTACCCCTTATTGCTACTCTCATTCCCCCCAAACTTATCCCTTTTATCCCCACATACAGAAAGAAACACATAAAAAACACATAAAGGGACTTCCCTGGTGGTCCAGTGGGTAAGAATCCGCCTTCCAACGCAGGGGACACCGGTTCGATCCCTGGTCTGGGAACTAAGATCCCACATGCCGTGGGACAGCTAAGCCTGCGTGCCGCAACTACTGAGCCTGCATCCTCTGGAGCCTGCGTGCCACAATGAAAGATCCCGCATGCCGCAACTAAGACCTGACGCAGCTGAATAAATAAATATTTTTAAGAAACAAAACAAAAACAAACACACATAAAAACTGATTTTTATGGATCCAGTTTTCATGTAGCTCATGGGAGTTGGGGTATTTTCTCCCTGAGAATACTCATTAAAAGAGTTACTGTTTTCCAGATTATAACTATGTACAAATCATTTTGCCTTACAGTTTTAAATTAAATATAACTTGTTGAAATGCATTGTAAACTTTTTTTTTTTTAATTTATTTTTGGCTTTGTTGGGTCTTCATTGCTGTGCGGGCTTTCTCTAGTTGGGGCGAACAGGGGCTACTCTTCGTTGCGGTGCACAGGCGTCTCATTGTGGTGGCTTCTCGTTGCAGAGCACGGGCTCTAGGCACGTGGGCTTCAGTAGTTGTGGCACATGGGCTCAGTAGTTGTGGCTCGCGGGCTCTAGAGTGCAGGCTCAGTAGCTGTGGCACACAGGCTTAGTTGCTCCACGGCATGTGGGATCTTCCCGGACCAGGGCTCAAACCCGTGTCCCCTGCTTTGGCAGGCAGATTCTTAACCACTGTGCCACCAGTGAAGCCCCGCGTTGTAAACTATTAAATGCCCTGTGAAATTAGTAGTGACAACATCCAGGTTGTCACCACGCATGAGCTCATAGAATTAATTTAAAAAAATAAAAACTTTCAAAAGACTGTCAAGAGCTTTAAATTCAGATCTCTTAAATTTGTGAATCAGTAAGCCAAAGCTGATATAAATTGGTAAGTTTAGCTGTGTAAAAAGTAAACCTTGGGAATTTCTTGGCGGTCCAGTGGTTAGGACTGGGTGATTTCACTGCCGTGGGCCTGGGTTCAATCCCTGGTCAGGGAACTAAGATCCCGCAAGCCATGAGGCACAACCAAAAAAAAAAAGAAAAGAAAAGTATACCTTACTTTTCCTTGTTAATGTTTTCAGTCATGGGACTGTAGTATTTTTTTCTGCAGCTTGTGGGAACATTTCACAATCGTTTAAGGTCTCACAGTCTGAATCAGGCTGTCTCCAGTAGCTTAAAAATTGCCCCAGAACTGATGATTGATTCTTTTTTATACTAAATATATTAAAACACCCTAACAGTGTCACCAGGTTCTTCAGTAGCTGATCACATTTGAAAATGGAAACTATCATCCATATGATGAACCTGTTTGTCCAAACATGTCTCTGATTAAGTCTCCTGGAATGTTACTACTAGTTCTCCACCCCTTTAGATGTGTGTTAGACAAAAGACCGTTTGACAAATGCCTTTAGACACTCAAGTTCAAGTATAAAAGGGCTTTATGACAAGGATGAGGCAAAATCCTGATCGTGCTCCCAGAAACCTGTTGAATGCATTCCCTTTTTACTGCCTCTTCTTGCCACTTCATTTTTGTTTAAATCATAGAAGGTATATATTTCTTTTTCATTTCCTCATGGAGTATAGTGTAATGGTCATTGAATACTTGAGAGGTTTTTTAATGAAAAATGTCCCCTACAGCCAGATTTCCAAAAGGTTGAACTTCTAAGGTTTCGATGGTTTTTCACTAGTGGATTGGAATCCACATTCTAAATTTCTCTCTGTCTCTCTCTGTCTCTCTCTGTCTCTCTCTCTCTCTCTCTCTCTCTGTGTGTGTGTGTGTGTGTGTGTGTGTGTGTGTATGAGAGAGAGAGAGAGATAGAGAGAGAGAATGAACATATGTAAGAGAACGTAGGTGTCTGTAGGGAGGGTTCTCCATCTTGGTGGCCCTCATCCCCCACCGCAGCAGTCTGAAGTCATTGTTAATACTTTAAGTGCTTATAGGAATTCATACCTATAAGTGAGTGAAAAGTGTGTTGATGGTCTAGTGGCACTTAAGACATAAAAATTCCATTAAAATTCTCTGTGTGCACATTAAATATTTTTCAAAGAACGGTATCTTGTGAGGGCTGGATAATGTTGTGTGGGTGTTAATTTTTGTATATTATCACTTAAATTCACTCACTTTACTGATGATCTGGCTCTGGCTTTGTTCTTTGGTTCTTACCTGTGGTTATTTATCTCTGTTGAATGGAGTTTATCTCCTAAAGTGGGAAGCAGGAGGGTGTGGGACTTCACTGTGACCCAGTTTTGCCCCATTTGGTTTCAGATGGCAGTGCTTCTGGAATGCATTCCTTGCAGTAGAACTTGAGAATCTTTGCCCTTTCCATAGAGTGGAAGGAAGTCATCCCACTGAATAGTTGATGAATAAGTGGGGTGGGGGGAGCTTTGCCCCTAATGACAGTTCAGGTCAGGAATGCAAATGATGATCCATTTACATAGTGCCCTGCAGTTTAAAAATAACATTTCTTTTATTCCCTTAAATACAGTGTCAGGGAAATAGGGCTGTGGCTCTTGTCATATATTACTTATGGTGGGAACTGAAGATCAGATGACTTTGCTGTGATAAGGTCACAGGCTAGTAAGTGGTTGGGCTGGGGGTAAACCCAGGGCTCCTACCTGCTAATGCATTGAGCCTTCCAGTTTACCAAAGTGATTCTCAAGACATTTATAGGGTCACATTATGCTTTAGATGAATTTCCCACCTACTTACGGTGGTTTGGATATTGTGCAGTCATGGGAACAGAGTTCTCTGAAAACCTGACATTTCAAAGTTCCTCAGAGCCCTGCCAGAGCCTTTTGTGTATAGTACCAGTGTGCAGTTGTATTGTCCCTTGCATAAGTTGAGTTCCTTGGTGGCAGGAATGCTCATTTCTTTTGGTAGAGCCCGGCAAAATATGTACAAAATCATCATCTATTAAACTGAACAGTGCAGCACTATGTTTACACGTATACCTTTTGACTTCTGTAACTTTTTTTTTCTTTCATATTTTGGATATAGTTTTAGTTTGCTTATTTTAGAAAATATCTGGAAACCATTTTTAAACGTACTTTTAATGCAGGCAGCAAACTAGTGGCCATTCTAGGTCTTAACCACTTTATATTAGAAAGTTAGGGAATTCCCTGGCGGTCCAGTGGTTAGGACTCGGCACTTTTATTGCCAGGGGCCCAGGTTCAGCCCCTAGTCAGGGAACTAAGATCCTACAAGCAGTGCTGTGGCCAAAGGAGAAAAGAAAGCTTGTAGTGTGTTCACCTTTACATAATGAAAGTGATGCTTCCTTGGAGTTTGTATTTATGACGGTAATGAGTTAAATTAGCCTAATTTCATTCCTAGTAACATCTATTTGCAAGATGGCTGGCCAGTATTGAGGCAAAGAATCTGATTCCTGTGGAACTGTAGAAGGATCATCTTGAATCCAATCAAGTCAGATATCATAGATATGTCATAAACTATTCTCTTTGAAATGAGAAAGCTCAGTATAAATACATATAATAATGTGTTATTGATGCTTCCAGTGTTTGAATGGTAAGTCTAGATGCTTCATTTGCTATTGAAAATGGGTTAGAACATTGCCCAGTAGCAACTTTGACATATTTTTCTAAGGTTCATTTTTTTCAACAAATGAGTACCTGCTGTGAGCCGAGAAGACAAAAGCTCATGCCTTCAGAGGTTTAAGTTCTAGGTTCGTTATGTTTCATTGAGCCGTCATTGACAGTACTATGTAGACTGAGTAAGCCATACCTGCTTGAAAGACAAAAATGGAAAGTGAACAAGAGTAAAGGAATTGGCCTCTATCACAGGTGAATTTCATTTTATACACCATACATGTTCTTGAAATTTTATCTTATTTTGAATGCACTGGGACGTGTCACTGTGGGAGAAAATCTGAGGTGAATTCTTTTACAATTAAGGAATTATCTCACACAGTTTGTAATCACCTAATTTGTTAGTTGGCAGGTTGGGGAAAAGTAACATTTACTGAAGGCCAAGTATGTGCCTTGTATTATGTTAGGAAAGTTTTTACAAATGTTATCTTATTTAATCTTCTTAAGAGCTTTGTGAAGAAGAGCTATCATTTTGTAAGTGAGGAGACTGAGCCCAGGGAGACTGGCCCCCAGTGTGTGTGGGGATTTTTTTTGTTTTGTTTTTTTAATATTTATTTGGCTGCGCCGGGTCTTACTTGCGGCACATGGGATCTAGTTCCCTGACCAGGGATTGAACCCGGGCCCCCTGTATTGTGAGTGCGGACTCTTAGCCACTCGACCACCAGGGAAGTCCCCAATGTGTTTTTTGAAATTGTGAGTTGAGGTAGAGGTGTTACCAATATACAGGTTGCATAGGTGGGAAGATTTTAGTTAAATTGTTACCTTTTCAAACAGTACATTTGTTTCCCAAGTTGTGGTAAGAATATCTTTTGGCAGGAAAGTAATTATGAAAGACTTAGAAATGTGGGATGTGATACTGTTCAATACCAGTGCTCATCATAAGTCACGACAGCCCATACCAGAAGGACACAACGGGGCTGAAGCACTGCTGTCCAAGTCCAGTAGAAATGTAATGCAAGCTGTGTATGTGGTTTTGCATTTTCTAGTAAAACTAAAGGTAAAATTAATTTTATTTAACCCAATATGTCTGAAATACTGTTTCAACATATACTCAATCTGAATAAATTATTGAAGTGTTTCTTTTTTTTGAAACTAAGTCTGCCAAATCCAGTGTGTATTTTACACTCACACCTCAACTGAGACTAGCCAGATTTCAAGTTCTCAGTAGCCACATGTGGCTTGTAGGTATGGTGTTGGACAGTGCAGTTCTAATGATTAAAAAATGGAAAAGATTTTTGGAAGCAGGACTTTGTAATCTCATATGTATGATTAATGTGTAAGTGACGAGGAAACAAAAAACTAATACATTCTTTTTTGTCTTTGGCAGAGAAGAACGAAGGGGATCGTATGACTATAGCCAAGATCGTACATATTATGAGAATGTTCGTACTCCAGGCACATATGCTGAGGATTCCAGACGGGACTATCCAGCTCGAGGGAGAGAATTTTATTCAGAATGGGAAACTTACCAAGGAGACTACTATGAATCACGATATTACGATGATCCCCGGGAATATAGGGATTACAGAAATGATCCTTATGAACAAGATATTCGGGAATACAGTTACAGGCAAAGGGAACGAGAAAGAGAACGTGAAAGATTTGAGTCTGACCGGGACAGAGACCATGAGAGGAGGCCAATTGAACGCAGTCAGAGTCCAGTTCACTTGCGACGCCCACAGAGTCCTGGAGCATCACCCTCACAGTCAGAGAGGTTGCCTAGTGATTCCGAGAGGAGGATTTACAGCCGATCCTCGGACCGGAGTGGAAGCTGTAGCTCACTTTCCCCTCCAAGATATGATAAACTTGACAAACCTCGTTTGGAACGCTATACAAAAAACGAAAAGACAGATAAAGAACGAACTTTTGATCCTGAGAGAGTGGAAAGAGAGAGACGTTTAATAAGGAAGGAAAAGGTGGAGAAGGACAAAACTGACAAGCAGAAACGGAAAGGAAAAGTTCATTCCCCTAGTTCTCAGTCTTCAGAAACAGACCAAGAAAATGAGAGAGAACAAAGCCCTGAAAAATCAAGGAGTTCTAATAAACTGAGCAGAGAGAAAGCTGACAAAGAAGGAGTAGCAAAAAACCGCTTGGAACTCATGCCTTGTGTGGTTTTGACTCGAGTGAAAGAAAAAGAGGGGAAGGTTATTGACCACACTCCTTTGGAAAAGCTGAAAGCCAAGCTTGATAATGACACTGTCAAGTCTTCTGCCTTAGATCAGAAACTTCAGGTCTCTCAGACAGAGCCTGCAAAATCTGAGTTGTCTAAACTAGAATCTGTTAGAATGAAAGTGCCAAAGGAAAGGGGGCTTTCAAGCCACATAGAAGTGGTAGATAAGGAAGGCAGGCCTAAACCCAGGAAGCACCTAAAACCAGAGCAAACTGTTGATGGGGTAAGTGCTGTGGATCTGGAGAAGCTGGAAGCGAGGAAAAGGCGTTTTGCAGATTCCAATTTGAAAGCAGAAAGGCAAAAATCAGATGTTAAGAAAAGTAGCCCAGAGATGGAAGATGCTCGGGTGCTTTTAAAGAAACAGCCTGACATATCATCTAGAGATGTCATTCTACTGAGGGAAGGAGAGTCTGAGAAAAAGACGGTGAGGAAAGAAATTCTTAAGAGAGAATCTAAAAAAATCAAACTAGACAGACTTAATGCTGTTCCCAGCCCCAGAGAGTGTCAGGAGCTTGCCAGCATTTCTGTTGGGACTGTATCAAGGCCCAACTCAGATCTGCAAGCAAGGCTGAGAGAACCAGTAGGTGAATCTGTGGAAAACCAAGAAATCCAGTCAAAAAAACCCACTCCTTCAAAACCACCACTTAAACAGCTGGAGCTATTAGATGATCAAGGACCAGAGAGAGAAGATAATAGGAAAAACTATTGCAGTCTTCGTGATGAACCACTTGAATGTAAATCAGGCCAAGATAAACCACATTCAGTAAATACTGAAGAAAAAATTGGCATTGACATTGATCACACGCAGAGTTACCGAAAACAAATGGAGCAGAGTCGTAGAAAACAGCAGATGGAGATGGAAATAGCCAGGTCCGAAAAGTTTGGCAGTCCTAAAAAAGATGTGGATGAATATGAAAGACGTAGTCTTGTTCACGAGGTCGGCAAACCCCCTCAGGATGTCACTGACGACTCTCCTCCCAGCAAAAAGAAAAGGATGGACCATGTTGATTTTGACATCTGCACCAAGAGAGAACGGAACTACAGAAGTTCACGCCAAATCAGTGAAGATTCTGAAAGGACTGGTGGTTCCCCCAGTGTCCGACATGGTTCCTTCCATGAGGAAGATGACCCTGTTGGTTCCCCTAGGGTAATGTCAATAAAAGGGTCTCCTAAAGTAGATGAAAAAGGTCTCCCGTATTCTAATATAACAGTCAGAGAAGAGTCCTTAAAATTTAATCCTTATGACTCTAGCAGGAGAGAACAGATGGCAGACATGGCCAAAATAAAGCTATCCGTCTTGAATCCTGAAGATGAACTAAATCGGTGGGACTCTCAAATGAAACAAGATGCCAGCAGATTTGATGTGAGTTTCCCAAACAGCATAATTAAGAGAGACAGCCTTCGAAAGAGGTCTGTACGTGACTTGGAACCTGGTGAGGTGCCTTCTGATTCTGATGAAGATGGTGAACACAAATCTCACTCACCCAGAGCCTCTGCATTATTTGAAAGTTCTCGGTTGTCTTTTTTATTGAGGGACAGAGAAGACAAACTACGTGAGAGAGATGAAAGACTCTCCAGTTCTTTAGAAAGGAACAAATTTTATTCTTTTGCATTGGATAAGACAATCACACCAGACACTAAGGCTTTGCTTGAAAGAGCTAAATCCCTGTCTTCATCTCGAGAAGAAAATTGGTCTTTTCTTGATTGGGACTCCCGATTTGCTAATTTTCGAAACAACAAAGATAAAGAAAAGGTTGACTCTGCTCCAAGACCTATTCCATCCTGGTACATGAAAAAGAAGAAAATTCGGACTGATTCAGAAGGAAAAATGGATGATAAGAAAGATGACCATAAAGAAGAAGAACAGGAAAGGCAAGAATTATTTGCTTCTCGTTTTTTACACAGCTCAATCTTTGAACAAGATTCTAAGCGATTGCAGCATCTAGAGAGAAAAGATGAAGAATCTGACTTCGTTTCTGGCAGGTTATATGGGAGGCAGACATCTGATGGAGTGAATAGCACAACTGATTTGATTCAAGAGCCAGTAGTTCTTTTCCATAGCAGATTTATGGAACTCACACGAATGCAACAGAAAGAGAAAGAAAAAGACCAAAAACCCAAAGAGGTCGAGAAACAGGAGGATACAGAGGATCGCCCCAAGACCTCAGAATCTGCTTCTGAAAATAAAGAGTCAGAACTGAAAACTCCACCTTCGATTGGGCCTCCTAGTGTCACAGTTGTAGCTCCAGAGTCTGCAGCATCATCACTGGAGAAGACAGCTGCTGAAAAAACAGGAGAGGTGCCTTCAGTGACAGAAGAGAAGACCACTGAGCCAGCCTCTGTCTCAGAAGAAGCAAAACCTGTACCTGATCTGACTCCCATCGCTGTGGAACAACCTGAACAAGTAGACTTGCCCCCAGGAGTGGACACCAGGAAAGACGTTGCTGAGACTCCTTTAGTTGTTGAAGAAAATTCATCAGTCGATCAGCTGCCTTATTTGGATGCCAAGCCTCCAACTCCTGGGGCCTCGTTTTCCCAGGTAGAGATCAGTGTAGATCCAGAGCCTGACAGTACCCAGACACTTTCAAAACCGACTCAGAAGCCTGAGGAAGCCGATGAGCCAAAAGTGGAGAAGCCAGACTCAGCTGCTAATGTCGAACCTAATGCAAGTCAAAACGCTGAAGATGTTCACGAGGTCCCGCCTCCAGCTACTGAAGGTGTAGAGGTTGATCCTCCAGTTGCTGCAAAAGATAAAAAGCTGAACAAAAGTAAACGTTCCAAGACCCCCATTCAGGCAGCTGCAGCAAGTATCGTGGAGAAGCCTGTCACAAGGAAGAGTGAGAGGATAGACCGGGAGAAGCTCAAGCGGTCCAGTTCTCCTCGGGGAGAAGCACAGAAGCTTTTAGAATTGAAGATGGAGGCAGAGAAGATTACAAGGGCTGCCTCTAAAAACTCATCCGCGGACCCTGAACACCCTGAGCCAAGCTTGCCCCTCAGCCGAACCAGGCGCCGGAATGTAAGGAGTGTCTATGCAACCATGGGTGACCATGAGAGCCGCTCTCCCGTCAAGGAGCCCGTTGAGCAACCACGAGTGACCAGGAAGAGATTGGAGCGGGAGCTGCAGGAGGCTGCAGTGGTTCCTACAACCCCTAGGAGGGGGAGGCCTCCAAAAGCACGCCGTCGAGCTGATGGAGATGATGAGACCGAGGCAAAAGAGCCAGTGGAGACAGTCAAGCCAGCTGAGGGGTGGAGGTCCCCACGATCCCAGAAAGTAGCTGCTGGTGTCCAGCAGGGGAAAAAGGGGAAAAATGAACCAAAAGTTGATGCTGAACGTCCTGAGGCCACCGCTGAGGTGAGTCCCCAATCAAACGTGAAAGAAAATAACACAAAATCCAAGACTGATAAAGAAGAAGCAGGAAGTGAACAAAAACGTGATAGAAAAGAAATTAGCACAGACAAAAATCCACCCGAAACACCCCCAGTTGAAGTGGTGGAGAAAAAAACAGCCCCTGAGAAAAACTCCAAGTCCAAGAGAGGAAGATCTCGAAACTCTAGATCAGCGGTGGACAAATCTGCAAATCTGAGAAATGTGGAGGCCCCTGTAAGTCCCGGCGCGGCTGCAGGCCCTGCGGGACTGCCGGCGGAGGAGACGGCTGCGGTCGCGGCAGTTTCCCCTGAGAAGAGCGAGAGTCCCCAAGAGGAGGCTAGTTTATCGTTGCGTTTGAGCAGTGAGCCAGCTGATCTGGACAAGGAACCAGAGAAGGAAGATGGGTCTGCCTCTAAGCCGTCCCCGGAAGCAAATCAGTTAGCCAAGCAGATGGAGCTGGAGCAGGCCGTGGAGAACATCGAGAAGCTCGCGGAAACCTCCACCCCCACGGCTTTCAAGGCGGCAGCTGCAGATGCCCCAGAGCGCCTCTCCACAGAGGACCGGGACAAGCCCGCACACCAGGCCAGCGAAACAGAGCTGGCTGCGGCCATCGGTTCCATCATCAATGATATTTCTGGGGAGCCAGAAAACTTCCCAGCACCTCCACCTTACCCTGCAGAGTCTCAGACAGATCTTCAGTCTCCTGAGGAAGGAATGGAGCCTGAGACCGATGAGGCTGTGTCTGGCATCTTGGAGACTGAGGCTGCTACAGAATCTTCTAGGCCACCAGGCAGTGCACCTGACCCCTCAGCAGGCCCAGCAGATACCAAGGAAGCCAGAGAGAATAGCAGCGAAACCTCCCACCCAGTGCCGCAAGTCAAAGGATCAAAAGAAGCAGAAGTTACTCTTGCTCGGAAAGACAAAGGGCGCCAGAAGACCACTCGATCACGCCGCAAACGGAATACAAACAAGAAAACGGGGGGCGCTACAGAGACCCATGTCTCTGAACCTGACCAAGTTCAAAGCAAGAGCCCTGCTACAAGCGAGGGGGCCACGACACAGCCCTCAGAAACTCCACAGGAAGAAAAGCAGAGTGACAAGCCCCAGTCCACTCCCCCTGAGTCATGTGCTTCTGACCCAAGCAAGACTACATCCCAGGGAAATTTGTCCCAAGAAAGCAGTATTGAAGAAAAGACTCCGACCAAAGCATCTGTGCTCCCAGACCTTCCCCCGGCCTCACAGCCAGCCCCCGTGGATGGCGAGCCTCGAGCCAGATTCAAGGTGCACTCCATCATTGAAAGTGACCCGGTGACCCCGCCCAGTGACTCAAGCATGCCCACCCCCCCACTTCCTTCCGTAACGATAGCGAAGCTCCCACCCCCTGTCGCTGCTGGGGGGATCCCACACCAGAGTCCGCCGACGAAGGTGACAGAGTGGATCACGAGGCAGGAGGAGCCACGGGCGCAATCCACCCCATCTCCGGCCCTTCCCCCAGACACAAAGGCCTCTGACATAGACACCAGCTCCAGTACGCTGAGGAAGATCCTCATGGACCCTAAATACGTATCTGCCACGGGCGTCACTTCCACGAGTGTCACAACTGCCATTGCAGAGCCTGTCAGTGCTGCCCCTTGCCTGCATGAGGAACTACCCCCTCCTGTTGAATCTAAAAAGCCTCTTTTAGAAGAAAAAGCAGCAGCTCCAGTAACTAACACCACCGACACACAGGCCTCAGAGGTTCCAGTGGCCACTGACAAAGAAAAGGTGACTCCAGTCATTGCTCCCAAAATTACTTCTGTTATTAGCCGGATGCCTGTCAGCATTGATTTGGAGAATTCGCAAAAGATAACTCTGGCGAAGCCAGCTCCTCAGACCCTGACTGGCCTGGTGAGCGCCCTGACCGGCCTGGTGAATGTCTCCTTGGTTCCAGTGAATGCACTGGCCGGCCCAGTGAATGCCCTGAAAGGCCCTGTGAAGGGCTCAGTGGCCACGCTGAAAGGCTTGGTGAACACTCCCGCTGGCCCTGTGAACGTCCTAAAGGGACCAGTGAATGTTCTGACGGGGCCCGTGAATGTTCTCACGGCTCCAGTGAACGCCGCCACGGGCACAGTGAACACTGCCGCGGGTGCGGTGACAGTTTCCGCGGGTGCGGTGACTGCTGCATCTGGGGTTGTGACTGCCACGACAACAGGTGCAGTGACTGTGGCAGGTGCAGTGATTGCACCATCCGCAAAGTGCCGACAGAGATCCGGCACTAATGACAACAGTCGGTTCCACCCAGGGTCTATGTCTGTGATTGACGACCGTCCGGCAGACACGGGCTCTGGCGCTGGGCTGCGTGTGAACACTTCAGAAGGGGTTGTGCTGCTGAGCTATTCGGGGCAGAAGACTGAAGGCCCACAGCGGATCAGTGCCAAGATTAGCCAGATCCCTCCAGCAAGTGCAATGGACATTGAGTTTCAACAGTCGGTGTCCAAGTCCCAGGTCAAACCCGATTCTGTCACGCCATCTCAGCCTCCGCCCAAAGGCCCTCAGGCTCCTTCAGGCTATGCAAACGTGGCCACCCATTCTACTCTGGTACTAACTGCCCAGACCTATAACGCATCTCCTGTGATTTCATCGGTTAAGGCCGACCGTCCGTCCTTGGAGAAGCCTGAGCCCATTCATCTCTCTGTGTCCACACCCGTCACCCAGGGTGGCACAGTAAAGGTCCTCACCCAGGGCATAAACACACCCCCGGTGCTGGTTCACAACCAGCTGGTCCTCACCCCAAGCATAGTCACCACTAACAAAAAGCTTGCTGACCCCGTCACCCTCAAAATAGAGACCAAGGTCCTTCAGCCAGCAAACCTGGGGTCCACTCTTACACCCCACCACCCTCCTGCTCTGCCCAGCAAACTGCCTGCAGAAGTGAACCACGTCACCTCGGGGCCCAGCACCCCGACAGATCGGACTGTCTCCCATTTGGCAGCCACCAAGCCAGATGTGCATTCCCCTCGACCTAGCGGGCCGGCTCCGTCCCCATTCCCGAGGGCATGCCACCCCAGCAGCACCACATCCGCCGCGCTCTCCACTAATGCCACGGTCATGCTGGCTGCGGGCATTCCTGTGCCGCAGTTCATCTCTAGCATCCACCCAGAGCAGTCCGTCATCATGCCACCCCACAGCATCACCCAGACCGTGTCGCTCAGCCACCTGTCACAGGGCGAGGTGAGGATGAACACGCCCACGTTGCCCAGCATCACCTACAGCATCCGGCCAGAGACACTTCACTCTCCTCGGGCCCCCCTGCAGCCCCAGCAAATAGAGGTCCGGGCCCCGCAGCGTGCGGGCACCCCGCAGCCAGCCACAGCTAGTGTGCCCGCCCTGGCCTCCCAGCACCCTCCAGAGGAAGAAGTGCATTATCACCTCCCCGTTGCTCGAGCCGCAGCCCCTGTGCAGTCGGAGGTGCTGGTCATGCAGTCTGAGTACCGACTACACCCGTACACTGTGCCCCGGGATGTGAGGATCATGGTGCATCCTCACGTGACGGCCGTCAGCGAGCAGCCCCGGGCAGCGGACGGGGTGGTGAAAGTGCCACCAGCCAGCAAGGCCCCTCAGCAGCCAGGGAAAGAAGCCGCCAAGATGGCAGATGCCAAAGCCGCCCCCGCCCCCCACGGTGAGGCCCGCATCCTCACAGTCACACCCAGCAACCAGCTGCAGGGGCTGCCTCTGACCCCGCCTGTGGTGGTGACGCACGGGGTGCAGATCGTGCACTCCAGCGGGGAGCTCTTTCAGGAGTACAGGTACGGGGACATCCGCACCTACCACAGCCCGGCTCAGCTCGCGCACACGCAGTTTCCTGCTGCTGCCTCCATTGGCCTGCCTTCCCGGACCAAGGCTCCTGCTCAGGTGAGAGCGCCAGAAATCTGCCTTCTGGTCCACACGGTGGTGGAGGTGCCAGTAAGGTCCCTAAAATATGTTGTCCTTGTTGTGGATTTAAAGAGGCGCTTCCTAAATTTCAGGATGGAGGGGTGAATCACAGCACGGAGAGCCCGGGGACATGGAGGGAGCTCGTTGTGGGAGCGGGTGGCGGGGCGGCTCTTGCCTGCGGTGGGTGAGGAGGTAGGGAACAGGTGACCTTTCACCGGAACCCTCAATCCTGAACGCCCGGGAGCATGGCTGTCTGGTTAAAGCCCCTTCCGGGGGCCTGGCCTACAGGAGATGCCCTGCAGCTGACCTGCCCAGGGGCTCACGTCTGCTTGGTTGGGGCAGGATGTTGTTGGTGCGTAACAGACTCTGACTCTGTTCCTTTCTCTTCCCGCCCAACTCCAGGGCCTCCCTCCTGAAGGCGAGCCCTCGCAGCCTCTGCAGCCCGCGCAGTCCGCACAGCCGGCCCAGTCCACGCAGACCTCCCAGCTCAGCCAGCCAGGCCAGCCGCCAAGCAGCAAGATGCCTCCAGTCTCCCAGGAGGCAAAGGGCACCCAGACAGGAGTAGAGCAGCCGCGCCTCCCAAATGTACCTGGAAACAGGCCGGCGGAGCCTCATGCCCAGGTCCACAGGGCTCAGGCGGAAACAAGCCAGACCTCCTATCCTTCCCCCGTGTCTGTCTCGATGAAGCCTGACCTCCCGGCCCCTCTTCCTGCTCAGGCTGCCCCAAAGCAGCCGTTGTTTGTCCCTACACCCTCAGGCCCCAGCTCCCCTCCAGGACTGGCTCTGCCGCATACTGAAACCCAGCCCGCCCCCAAACAAGATTCCTCTCCTCATTTGACTTCCCAGAGACCTGTGGATATGGTCCAGCTTCTGAAGGTAAGCCTGGGCAGGGCCTCCCCTACCACCCTTCGAGCTTTGTGCTATTGTCAGTGTCCCGAGAGCCCCACTTGACTTAGATCAGCAAGTTGCTGCCTGGGGCCGTGGCCAGCACAGCTGTGTTCTCCAGCCGTGAGCTCACTTCTGTTTGTTTCCCTGTGAGCAGAAGTACCCCATCGTGTGGCAGGGCCTACTGGCCCTCAAGAACGACACAGCTGCTGTGCAGCTCCACTTCGTCTCCGGCAACAATGTCCTGGCCCATCGGTCCCTGCCGCTCTCTGAAGGAGGGCCCCCCCTGAGGATTGCCCAGAGGATGCGGCTGGAGGCCTCACAGCTGGAGGGGGTTGCCCGAAGGATGACGGTAAGACTCAGGGCCCAGGTGAGCAACTGCCCCGCCCACAGCAAGGGAAGGCACGGGTGGCCCCCCACTGCCTGTCTCCGTGGCTTGCCACGGGGTGCAATAATGGCTTTCTTGGAGGGGATGATGAAGGGCATGTCCTCTCTCCACTAGGGGTGTAAAGTGCCTCTAGATCCAGAGATGCTTTTTTTCATTCAGCAAATATATGGATGGCCCTCAGGGTCATCATAGAGGTGGGGATTTAGGAGCCGAATCACCTGGGTTGGACAGGCCTCTTCTTGGGCTGTTTTGTGAGGTGGCCCCCCGATCACTGACAGCTTCCTGTTCCCCAGGTGGAGACAGATTACTGTCTGCTGCTGGCTCTGCCCTGTGGCCGTGACCAAGAGGACGTCGTGAGCCAGACCGAGTCCCTCAAGGCTGCCTTCATCACGTATCTGCAGGCCAAGCAGGCGGCAGGCATCATCAACGTTCCCAACCCTGGCTCCAACCAGGTCAGCCCGGTGTCCTGCCTCGGCGCACACACGTGGGGCTGGTCTCGGCTGCTCAGGCCGTCTGACTGATCTGGTGGCATGGGCCGCCAGTGCCAGCTAGAGTAGTCAGGACAGCTTCCCAGAGGAGCTGGACAAAGGGGCATTCTGTATAGAGGAAACCAGTGGAGTGCATGGGCCGGACTCCTGCTGCCCATCCTGGAGACAGTCAGTGGACGGCTGAGGCAGCAGCAGTTCTCCTTTAGCTTAAGGATAGAGAAGTTCTCAGGGGTTAGTTTCACGTTAGTTCTCTGATACCTAGTTTTCTTCTGGTAGACAGTCTTGGAGACCTTAGCTGGTCGGGAAATTGACTCAGCCTGGCTCTCTGTCGGGCCTCTGGGCCCCCAATTGGAAATGTTTTAGGGAAGAGTGGTAGTGGGGTGGGTGACGTGAAGACAGGAGGTCCCATTTTTCTCCCTTGTCCCTCTCTCCAGCCCGCCTACGTGCTGCAGATCTTCCCGCCCTGCGAATTCTCTGAGAGTCACCTGTCCCGTCTGGCCCCCGACCTCCTGGCCAGCATCTCCCACATTTCTCCCCACCTCATGATCGTCATTGCCTCTGTGTGAGCCACTGAATGGTCACCACTCGGCGTATCTTCCTGAGGCTCTGCAGCAAAAAATAAAACACAGGACAACCCAGCCAAGTGGAGGAAGAAGCTGCCGAGGGGGACAGACTCCACTGCCAGACGGCCAGCCTCGCTCTCCTACCCGCCCGCCCGCCCGGCTCAGTCAGACAGACCCCCCTGGGCAGTGGTGCTGCTACTCGTATGTTTACATGACATTTAGCCCAAGGACAGACCACCAACCAATGGACTTGCAGACACCTTGAGGCTGGGTTTCTCTCTCCTCCTCTTGGAGAAAAGGAACAGGGCAGTGGAATTTTTTTGTTGTTTTTGTTTTTAAGAAACAAAACAGAACTGCCTTTGCACTAAATTAGTGACTTGGACTTTTGCACAGTGAAGACAGGCTGTGACACTCTGGATGTCTTGGTGTACGTGAACACACATGGCACACACATCGCAGACTCTCATGCAGGACTTCAAACTTCTGCTGAAACCTTGGAGTCAAGGAACATTTCATTGGGCTGTGTTGTCCCCACCCCTCCCTTCCCCTTGCTCATTTGGATGTCATCTCTCTTTAATTCTCCTGCTGCCACCATCTTTGATTCACCCAGGATGTACAGTTTACAATCAGAAAAGAGCAAACAGAAGGATTTTCTCTCTTGGTGGAATATGCAGAACTTGGGATGTGTGTATATATAAATATATAATATATATAAATATATATAATACTGACTTAAAAATCAAATTCCCCGACATACATTTTTTTTAATCTGTGCCAAAAATGTGTTTTCAGAGAAAATCTTATTTTCATACTCAGACTTTGTATTGTCACTCATTTGTATAAGTGCGCTTCGTTACAGCACGGGCCCGGCTCCCGCAACTTGGAAGTGTCACACACACAAAAAGACTGTACAAAAGACTGGCTTCCCTTCTTCCTGTGACCTTGACCTCTCCCCCAACTTCCTAACACTTATTAATTTATGAAAACTGTTTTTCTCAGCGCAGTTTTGTTTTGTGTGTCCATTGGATTACAAACTTTATTAAAAAATACAGAACATGTCAAGTGTGGATGTGATTGTCGCTTGGATGGGAGGGCCAGGGGTCCTTGGCTTATGGGAACAGCTAGCCTTCGTCCCACTTTTGCTTTCAACCCCCCACCACATCTGTATGTGGAACCTATTATTTCTTTTCTGCCACTGATCCTCCCCAAGGATCATTTTATCTTGTACAAAAGAAGATTTTCATCACAGACTGAACTTGAACTGTTTTTCAGTGCTGTGGTGTTCATCTGACACTTCAAGGTCCCAACTGGCTCCTGCGTAATGTCGAAGGCACTTCAAATTTGATTGATTAAAGAACAAAGCCACCTCTCACTCAAACTCAGAAACATCTTAAGGAAGCCTTGGGGTCTTGCCTCTTGTCCCTTCCTCCTCTGGGTGTGGTGCAGGCTGGCCCTGCAGCAGCTGCCTCCCAGTAGGAGGATGGCACTGGTGGGCCAAGCTTCCCCAGCAGCTGGACCCACCGCAAGCTGGGGAGTTGGGCGTGGGGGACGGGAACACAAGGACCGCAGAGTCGCTGGTCTCACTTGCTGTATCCCTGGGGCTCCTCCGAACAGCTATGCTTTCGGTGCGAGATGGTACCATCTCTGAGTGAGGAATTACAGGTGCTGGGGACAAGCTGTATGGAAAAGCGGCAGAGGTGGCGTCTCATGTCTCCCTGCTGACAGGTAAGGATGAGCTGCTTCCCAGTCCGCATTGCTGCCTCTGGTTTAAGCAGTGCCGCCTCCCGCCTCCCCATCACAGCTCCTGGCTGCTCGTTCCTGTCCCTCCAGGCTCTCGGCCCTGTAGAGACGCCACTGATTCAGGGCAAGTAAACGTTCTCAAAACATGACACTGGCTTGGCCCTGATCTTGCCGCCAGGGTTCTACCGTGAAGCGAGCGTGGAGCCTCTCCCTCTTCCCTAGGCCCAACAGAAGCAGGCCTGCGGCCTGTTGGGTCTGGTGCTCTGCCTACCTTGCTGTTCTGGCTGAATGGGCCCCCGAGCTGGGCTCTGTACGGGTGGCCTGGATCCTGGTAAGCAGTTGTGGCCAAGCCCTGTGGGCCCAGCTCCCAACACAAGGGCGCAGGGTCACAGCCGTGGCTCCACAGTGGAGGGAGGTGGAGAGGGGAGGTCCGATCCTCACGCCGAGCCGACGAGAAGCCTCCAAAGAGGAGGCCAGGTGGGGCTCGTGGAGCCGCAGTTTCTCTGGCCTGAGTGTGCTGCCCACACCCCAACTCAGGCAAAGCAACCAGCTTGCTTCTAGACAGGTCCCGGGGCTCCGGTCCCATTCTGCAAAGGGACAGCCTGGCTTCCCCCACAAGCAGGTCTCTGCCGACTGGTCGCTGGGTGGAGCAACCCTTCCCCGGCATCAGCCACAGCTGCCAGCTCCCCGCCCCAGCCCCACAGGGAGCTATAGGCAGCGTTAGAAAATAATCAGATTTATTCTCTCTAGGGAATGGGCTCACCCCTCAGTTCTAGGGTGCCGCCCAACCTTAAATAAACAGGAGGAGGGGGTGCCTGCTCACTCAGCAGATGGTGGACATTCAGGGGCTGTGGGAGGTGTCTCTGCCAGGGCCGGCTGCCCATCAGCCCCATCCCGAGGGCGGAAGACTAGCTCCCCAGCCTGCAGCACCTGCCCGGCCGGCCACGTGCTGCCTGGCCCGTACTGCTGGTAGAAGTCCGCATCCGTCTGGAACATGACCAGTGCCTGGGCCGTGTGGATCCGCACGTGCTGGGCCAGGCTGTTGGCATCCAGGAACTTATCTCCACAGGAGTCACAAGCGTAGAGGATGTGAGTGTTGGGATCTGTGGGAGTGGGGCTGCAGTTAGGACAGGAAGGGCCCCTGGGTCCAGCAGCTTTCCCCCAGGCAGGCCCTCTCACCTTCTTCCTGCACTTGCTTCACAGCTTTGCTGATCTCGGCTTTAAGTACTTCTGTCTCATCTGCGGTCACCGCCGCCCCCACTGGCACCACTGTGGGCGGCATCGGCAGAGCCTGAGACCAGACTCACCTGCCCCTTTTTGCTGCCACCCCAGAGGCAACCCCTGCTGTGACCACCCCCTGCTGCCCTGGGAGCTGAGTGACGGTCCGCACCTGTGAGCTGAGTGACGGCCGTTGCCGCCAGTGCCTCAGTGGCCAGCGTGACCATGTCATCGACGGTGACCACGCTGACCTCACCACCCTCCTCTGGCTCCAGGATTTTGATGCCTGCCTTGCCCTGGTGCACAGTCTTCACATGGGAACGAAGGTTGTCCACCCGGTTGAAGCCGCGACCGCACTTGTCACACAGGTAAGGCTTCTCTCCTGGGGGGGGGGGGAAGGGTCTCTCCGGGCGGGGGGGGGGGGGGGGGGGGGGGGGGGTAGGACCTCAGTGGCCTCCAGCTTCCCCCGCAGCCCTGTCTTTTCCAGCAGGAAGCGCTCTGGGGCGGCCACCTGAGGCACAGGGAAGCTTCCAGTGGCCCCTGCACCTTCCAGAAGCTCTGAAAAAATGGGGCCCTCCTTGGAGTTAAACTGCTTTCAAGGCCGCCTTCAGCAAGTGCCGGCACCGAAGGCTGGGGTCCGGGGCACCTCCCATCCCACCACGCGCCCCAGAGCCAGGGCTTGGGACAGAGAGGCGGGTGGCACGCACTCACCAGTGTGGATAATGATATGCTTGGACAGGTCCCCCACGTTCACGAAGGCCTTGCTGCACACGCTGCACTTGTGAGGACGGATGTTGTCATGGTGGCGGATGTGATTGGCCAGCTGGCTAGACTGGACAAATCTGCAGGGCCAGAAGGAAAGGCTTACACAGAACCACCCAGGCCTGGGCCGGGGGTGCTGGGCTGGGGCCTCCCACATCAGGGTCTAGATCCGAGAGGACGCCGGGACCTGCGCCGGAGCAGTCTGCCGGGCTACCGACCGAGCCCTGGGCTTATTCTCTGACCCCCTCCACCCGCCGAGTGCCGGTACCCCACAGGACGCCGGCCGGGGGCCGGAAGGGCAGGACCTCTTTCCGCAACGCTCGCAGACGTAAGGCTTCTCCCCGGTGTGCTGGCGCACGTGGGCGATGAGGGAGCTGGCCTGGGTGAAGGCTTTGCCGCACATCACGCACTGGCATGGCTTCTCACCTGGGGACGGAGGCAGGGGATGGGAAGGTGTCGGCGCCTGCTCTCCTCCCTTGTGCCCGCACCCGGGCGCCGCCGGGCCGCTCACCCACCCGTGTGGATGCGGACGTGCCGCTGCAGGGCGCCGGGGTCAGCGAACTGCCGCTGGCAGTGGACGCACACGTAGGGCTTCTCACCACTGTGAATCCGAAGGTGCCGCTTCAGGTTCCCTGTGGCGAGACCGAGGGTGGGCCTGGCACTGGCGCCCGGGGCCGGGGGCGGGGCCGGGGGCGGGGCCAGCCGGGCCCTACCTGAGGTGGTGAACTGCTTCCCACACTCCCGGCACTTGAGGGGCCCGTCGGCGATGTGGATCTTCAGGTGGGCCTTCAGGTTCCCCACCTGCGCCCAGGCAGGGGGTCAGACGGCACGGAACCACCGATTCTCGGTCCTCCCGGGGGCCTGTGCGGGGCTCCCCCTTTCCTCAAGGCCGGGGGAAATGGGAAAACCACCCCCCTCAGTTCTTCCTGGCCCGCGCCCGCCCCCCAAGCCTGCCTTCCCAGTTTGCTCGGCAGCTCAGTCAAGAGCTCCACCCGTCAGGATCCTTTTCTGCTCAGCCAACACCACCTACTTCCCCGCTAGGCACCCCGGGCCCCCGAGACGGAAGCCGCCGGAGCACAGGGGCCCGGGGCCGGCTCCCCCCACCTGGTTGAACTTCTTGTCGCAGTGAGGGCACTTGTGCTCCTTGTCGGTGTCGTGCGTCTCCAGGTGGCGCATCTTGGACGTGGGGTCGGAGAAAGAGCGGCCGCAGTAGTCGCACTGGTAGGGCTTCTCGCCGCTGTGCACCAGCTGGTGCCGCTTGAGGTTGCCCGACGTGGTGAAGAGCTTGCCGCAGTCCTCGCAGCGGTAGCGCGCCTCGCCCGAGTGCCGCTTCTTGTGCAGGTTCAGCAGGCTGATGAGCCGGTAGCTCTTGCCGCACTCCTCGCAGCCGTATGGCTTCAGCGGGCTGGCGGCAGAACACGGGGACAGGAGGCTCGCGGGGCTCGCGGGGCCGGGGCGGGTGGGCGGGCATGGGGGGCGGCCGCTGGGCCTACCTGTGGGTCTTCTCGTGGGCCTTGCAGGCGGCCGGGTCGGAGAAGGCCTTGCTACACTCCCGGCACGAGAAGGGCTTCTCGCCCGTGTGGATGCGGATGTGCCGCTTGAAGTTGCCCGTGTGCGTGAACTCCTTCCCACAGTCCTGCGGGCACAGGGGGCGGGGTGTCAGGGGCGACGCCGGGCGGGGGACCGGGGCGGGGCCGCCACTGCCCAAGGCGCACCTCGCACTTGTGGATGACGGAGCCGTAGGCCTTGGACTCCGTGCGGTCGCCGTAGGTGCCCGAGCGCAGGCCCCGTGCCTCCGCGCCGAGCTCCTGGCCCGAGTCCGTACTGGCCGACTCCTCGCTCTCCTCGGGGGCCTCGCCCTTTTCCAGCGGCGGCCCCTCCTCCTTGACCACCGCGGGCACGGCGCCCTCCTCCTCTCGTTCTTCTCCCTTCCTGGCTGGCTCCACCTCCATTTCTGCCACAAGAGGGGCAGACGCTGAGGAAGCCGACCTGGCAACTGGCCAAGTGAGGCCTGGGCACGGCTCATCTCTGCACACACCCTCTCTCTGCGTGGGCGCTTCGCTGGGGCAGGGCAATGTCTGGGACCCGCTGATAAATGGTCCCCAGCACCGCCAGGGCAAGCCCAGGGGAGACCAATGACCGGGACAGTTGCTGCTTGGAGGATGCAGATGGGCCTCAGTCCACCGGAGGCCCCATATTTGGCGACACAGGTGGGAAGGGTACCGTCAGCCAACAAGCACTGGGGGCGGGGGCTGGGGTGGGTGCCATGGCCGGCCAAGTTCTGCCACGGTGCTCAGCCCAGGGAAAAACAGCAGGGCCAGTACTGCGACAAGGACACTTCTGTGCTAAAGGGAAGCATGGCCAGGGTGTACAACCAAGAAACTGATGTCAAAATTCAAGAATGAGGAAAGATGTCGGCCCAAAAGCTGATGTGAAAGACTGACGCACAGTGAGATCAGCTAAGGGAGGAAGAGAGCTGGCGGAAGGGCTGTGTGTGTGACGTGTGAGTGGGGGACGCCTGCGTGAGGGAGGGCGCCCCGGCTGGCGGAGGGTACCTTGCTCTGAGCTCTCCGACAAGGCGGCCTCGGCCTCAGCAGCAGCCATGCCGCTCGTGGGGTCCGGCTTGAGCTCCACAGGCTCCCGGGGGGCATCGGCCTTCTCCGTCTGCTCTGCACCTGGGGTAGAGGTGTGGGGGCATCCGGGGCTGGACTGGCACCCTCTGTCCAGGGGCCGGTCGGCTCTCCTGGACCAGACCCCTGGAAGCGGCTATGGCCCCAGGGGTGGGGGGAGCACATCCAAGCTCGGGCTGCTTGAGCCTCTGCTCTGGCTTTAACAGATGCCCCAGAAAAAATAACTGGTGGTTTTGGGTAACCTGAGCTCAAGGGATGCAGTTGCCTGTGCCTCCCTCCCTCCCTCCCCCAGGAACCTCCTGAGAAAGCTGCTCACTGCGCTGGAGCCCACGCTGCTGGCAGGTGATGGACAGGCAGCCAGGTCCTCAGCATCACAACTCACCACTGGCCGCGCTCTCAGCCTGGCCGCCTCGCTCCTCTTTGGGCTCCCTGCCCAGGCCCGCGGGTGGACTGCTTCTGGCTAGGTCCAGCTCGCTCAGTGTAGTGGCAGCCGTCTTCTCTTCTTTGGCTCTCTTGTCCCCCACTGGAGGTGGAACAGGACAGACCTGCCATTTCCCATCAAGTGTCCACCACTTGGCGGGGTGAGGTGGCCCAGAGCTGGCAGCTCTTCCAAACCTCCCTGGGGATACGTCTAAGGAGCGGTTTGTTGGCTTTGCTCATTCAACAGATTATTCATAGGCACCGACATCACACCAGGCTGCCGCCGGGCCTGGGGTACAACAGTCATGGCTGCTGCTTCCACAGGGCTCGCGGACTGGTCGGGGAGACAGTCGTCACACGCGAAATGACGCTGATCAGAGATGGGTGCTTACAAGGAGAGGAGCGTGGTTCTCTGAAAGTGTGCCACGAGGCACGTGGCCCACACTGGGCCGCAAGGTGCCTTCCTGAGGCACTAAGGGGAGCAGGAGTAAGGGTGCGGGCGAGGAGACCTGCCGGAAGAGGGAAGTCCTGTGCAAAGGCCTCGAGCCAGGCATGGCTGCCGGTGCCCTCAGGCAGGGAGGGCAGACGGGGCCCCTCTGGGAGGCGTTCTCAGACTTCGCTGCAGCTGCTCCCCACGAGCTCCCCACAACACAGGCGAGGCCAAAGAGGTGACACAGAGAGGCGGGGGCAGAGCTCCCATCAGAAGCCACCTGCTCAGGAACAGCCTGCCAAGAATCTTACCTTCCAAGGCCGAGGCCTCCATACTCTCCCCAGGGCTGGCAGCCGGCTCGGCCAGTGACTTGAGGGCATGGCAGGCCGTGATGATGTCCTGCATCTGCAGGAAGCTGGCCACAGCCAGCACATCGTCCACGTTCTCAGAGCTCAGGCTCAGCTTAGCCGTGTACATAAACTCCAGCACCTGCCCCAGGCCTGCCAAGGACACAGACAGCCATCACGGACCCACCTCGAGGCCTGGCCCCAGCAGCCTGTCCAGCTGCCCCACTCCGTGGCAGGATCCAGGGGTTTGTGAAAAGCAGGGGGGCGGTGGCAGCCCACTGTCTCCCCATCTCCCGTGCCAGTGGAGAGGCGGGCAACCTGGGGATTCTCAACCCAGACAACAGCCTCCAAAAAGCAGCACACCCATAGAGGGCGGAGGGTGTGAGTGCCCACCCTGAACACTCTCTGCCCATCCACTGCACTTCACCACCAGAGGACAGAGCCTCTCACCACTGGCTTTCATCAGGGCTCTGCCACAAACTCTCTACCTGACCTCCAGGCCAGTCACCTGACCTCTCTGGGCCTCAGTTTCCGCATGTGTAAAATGGGGGAACGACACCTTGCCCGAACTTCTGGCGGCATGGCACGTCATTCTGGGTTGGGAACCTGAACCTAGGACCAGTTAGTTCCTTCCTCAATCCCAGGACCTTCCTGACACCCCTCCCGATCCCAACCCTTGCCGTTCCCATCAAGGTGAGCACTGGGGTAGGGGGTTGAGGACTGACTCAGCAATGGAAAGGGACCAGGGCTCAGAGCCCTCCCGCTCTCTGTCCCTCCTGACGAGCTTGTCCTGTGTTCACTCCGGAGCTTATCATGAGCCCTTCCTGCCAGCTCTCCCCTTACCACCCCACTCCCAGTCAAAAGAGGCCCCACAAATGTGGTAAGAACTTGGTACCCACGCACTCATGGCTGAGTCTTGTGTGGGAGGTCTGGCACACCCCACAGCTGGAAGGTGCTGCTCAAAGGAGGGCCTCACGTGGCACGGGGCCCACCACAAGCTCGGCCCTGGACCCAGTGGGGTACCTGCCGCGTTACTGATGTCCAGGTGCACCACATCCTTCTGGTCCACGAAGAGCATCTTGAAGTACTCGCTGCAGGCCGCCAGCACTGCTTTATGAGCCTTAAAGTCAACACCATCCACCACAAAAGTGCAGTCACACAAAAGCCCCAGTTGCCGCTGCTGGTTCAGCTGCTCCAAGACATGCTGGCTGTGCTGGGGAAAATCCATGGCTGGGGAAAGCCACAGAGCCCTCGAGTTAGCACGAGGGAGGACACCAACCAGCCCCAACAGCAATCCCAGCACTCCCAGGTGAGAAGCAGGGGGATGGGTGGGAGGGTGAAACCAAATCCACACAGGGCAGGTGCCTCTGCAGGCCCAGACCGACCGGGGGTGGCTTCTAGATTCCTGTGCTAACTGGTCAGGAAAGTTCCAAAACCCAAGAAGCATGGAGGGACCAACACAAAATAGCCACCTTTGTGCCTTGCCAGGTAATGACATTAAAAAATCAAAAACCAAGCACACACAAAACACTGATTACTGTCAGCATTTCAAAAAAAGAAAAAGACACGGTCGCTTAACTTTTTTATTACAAAAAGAATGCATGACATAATCTTAGACTAAAAGACAGATCTTTCTCGACTGGATAGATCTGGCTTCATGAAAACCTTTCTATTTTGTTCTTATTTTTCTCAGTTCGTCACGTACAGGTGAAATATGCGCTTGGGAAGGCAGACATTTCATCATCCAGCATTTCAGGAATCAGCCCCTCTCCCGCTGCATCCACAGGGGTCTGTGCAGGTTCCCTTGTCCTCGGCAAAGCCTGGCCCTCGGGGGTGAGGATCCATCTCTCTCCCCCACTTCCCCAACCTCTGATTCATGGGCTCAGGGAACTACACGAGAGCTGGTGAGCCTTCTGCATCCAGAAACCTCTCTAGGCTGTCCCTCAAGAAAGAATGAACTCTGACCCTGAGGCCTGGAGTTGCTGGCCTGGCTGCAGTTTCTCTTGTCAAAGGCCTCACTTGCTGCCTGGAAATTCCACAACTGTCTCAAGTAAAAATGCTCACAAAAACTCCATGGCCTGGTGCCGAATCATCCTGAACTGCACAAGCCAGGCCTAAGTTAAGTATCTAAAACGGCTCTCCCCTCCCCCTCAACACCACACCAGAGTCAGTCTCAGGATCCGCATTTTCTAGGGAAAAGCAACAGACTCTCCTTTCAAGAAAGAACCAATTTCTAAGTAAACGTCAGTGCCCACTCCTGGAACCACATTACATAGATCCAACCGGGCTGGCTGTCACGCCTTGGCCTGGAATCTGATAAGTGGCAGTGGTTTCTCTTCCAGTTCTTCTAGAACCTTTCCCCTGAGGCCTGGGTCTGCTCAGAGCTGCCCCAGGTGGTTTCTGAGCAGGTGAGCATGACCCTGGGAGGCTCTCGGCCTCCAGGTCTCAACAGCCACTCACTGGCTCCGGCTGTTCCCCTGTTACATCAGCCTCTCGGGGCTGAGTCACCACGCTGCAGCTCTGGAGCTGCAGTGACCATGTATGGCTGTCTGGCTGTGATGAGACATAACGAAAGCCACGCCCCCGCCCACGTAGCTTAGCCAGCACAGATCGGCTTTGAAGGATGCAAAGCCCACCCACCCATGGTGTCTGGAAACTTTCACAAGTGGAAGGGTGTATTTGCTGAACTGGGAGAAGTCACCGAGTAGGTGGGTAGGGCTCCATCAAGTAAGAGGGGACAGGCAGTGGCAACAGGCCGTGTGCTATGGGGTGCCAGCCCCTGAGTCATGATTTCAGAGTTGCCGCTGCTGGAGACTTGAAAATACCCTTTGTCTCCCTCCAACATCCCCAGGACTGTCCTTTGGTCCCAGCCTCCACACACAAGCTCCCAGCCAGAGGCACCGTTTCTTGGACCGCTCAGATCATAAGTGGCTGAGGCTCAAGCTCTTGTATAAGCAGGGGAGAGCCGGAAGCCAGCCCTGGAGTCAAGAGGTCAGGCGCAAGGCGGCTGGGCCCACCGCGTCTGCTGAACAACCTGCTCGGTTACAAACCAGCCGGCACAGCACGGAGCCGCCGGAGCAAAGGCTGCTACTGACCAGGACACCCCATGAAGGCATCCTCCTCTAGGTCTTCAGTCCCTAGAAAAAGCAAGTTCTCATTCGTGACCTCAAGGGATACAAGGGAGAAGTTCGGCTGTTCTGTGCCTGAGCAGGCCAAAGCTAAAACAGAGAAGTTTTGGAGGACATAGAAAAGAGCCAGTGTACAGCCTGTAGGGCTAAACAGGCAGGCTGGGCACTTAGGCCTAGGACCTAAAGGGGGTACACACAGGCAAGGTGTAAATGGAACCAAAGGCAGGTGGCAAGGAGAGGCCTGGGCCAAACCGACCTGAGCTGTCTTCTCTCTGCTGTGGAAAAAGCCACGTGAGCAGACAAACGTGTGCATGTGTGCATGGGCAGCCCCTGAGCTCCCGTCACCAGTTCACCCTCTTTGTCCTCAGGTGAAATACCCCCCAGGTGCAGAAAGGAAGGGACCACCAGGGCCCACGGGTGCCTTCTCGATCAGCTGCAGAAGAGTCCCCTTCAGAGCGTCCCAGTCAGATCCAAACTCCTCCCCCCTGGCAGTGGGCCTGGCTCCCTCCCCTTCTCCAGGAGCCAGTCCAAGAACTGAACTGGGAGGAAGAACCTCCCAGGCTCAGAAACAACTGGGGAGCACTGGCTGAGCACCCATGCCCTGTGCGTGCGCGCGCACACACACACACACACACACACACACACACACACACACACACACACAC
>NW_021703774.1:168719921-168889888 GCF_005190385.1 Monodon monoceros | reverse complement strand
CACACACACACACACACACACACACACACACACACACACACACACACCGCCAGGTACAGAGTTGTTCCCAGGCCCCTGGGCTGGAGCCTGCCGAGAACAGAACCCTCCAGCCAGAAAGCGATCTGACTTGCTGGGAAGATAAACACGAGAAAAGACTCCTGGCCAACAGGGTGGAAGGGACCTACCAGCTCCAAGGTCAGGTGGTTACTGGCCTTGCCTGGGACCAAGGCCGAGAGGAGCCCTGGTGGGGGAGGGGGGACGACACGTCAGGACGGGGCGCACTCACTTCCAGAGGCCTTGGGAGGCGGCTGGTACAGGTCCCTGCGAGAGGGTGGGCGGTGGCCCAGCACCCCAGCCCCTCCCCGCCCCACACACGGGGGAGCAGCTGCGCGCCACGAGTAATGTTTTCCACCCAAAGCTAACTGCAGTGTTCTGATGTGAGATGCCTGCCCAGAAGTGGGCTCCTCCCCAAATGTGGGTGTCGGGAGAACACCAGAGGCTTCTGGAATCCCTCTGAAGCCTCCAAAGCTGTTCCAACAAGAGAAACAGTCCTCAAAGAGCATCTGTTCTGACAAAATCAAAGAAAGAAATGGACGAGAGAGAAAACACACGAGGATAAAAGGGAAGGAGGAAGCAGGGAAGGATGGGGGAAGTAGGGAGAGGAACTAGAAGGAAGGAAGAAGGGAAAAAATGGCCATCCCCACAAACAGATAAACAGCGCTAAAACATGCACTCACAAGCCCCATCTTGTGACTGGCCCCCGCAGGGGGTGTGAGGGCCATTGGGGGGCTTGCCGAGTGCTAAATGGTGTCACTTGTCAGCAGCACCGTGGATTTTACAATCGCACAGCCCCCAGGGGCAGTGGAACTCAGAGCTCCCAGGCTGTCCTCCGGTGCTCACCCACTCACCTCCCCCAGCTGCCTGCCTGCTACAAAGCTCCAACAGCCTCTCTCTTCTCCCCAAGACGGTGTGGTGAGCCGGTGAGGGGCCAGCCGGCTCGGTCCTCCCCTCAGAGGGGCTGAGATAGAAGCAAGCCGTGCCCCACCTCCAAACCTGGGTGAACTGTTGTTCTAGAATGAGCATGCAGTCCTCTGTCTCCTGTCTCCTCTTTTACACTCTACAGTGAAAGGAACCCACCAGGATCTGGCCAAGCTTAGAGGGGACCAGGAAAAGAGGTGAGCGCGTGGGGCAGGATGCACCTGCCTGGGCCACACAGAGGGACATGCGGGCCCCAGGGGCGGGCAGCGATGTGGGAGCCGCGTCCCGAGTGCACGCAAGGAGGGGGCGTTGTCTGAGGAGACCTGAACACAGTAACAAGATCAGCAGCCAGCCCGCTGCTCATTACCCGCAGCGGGGATCGAGTGCAGTTCTGCCGGCCCGCCCGCAGTGTGCGGTGCCCTCCGCTAAGCACGAGAGTGGGGTCCCCTCCTCGTTTCATCTTGCTTCAAGGGTGCTACGTGTGGGCCTTAGTTAAAGCTGCTTCTAAGAAAGACCCCCAAAACATAGCACAACAGAAAACTCACACAGAACTAGACCGCAGAGCCCATCGAGCCCAAAGCCCTCGTGTTTCCGACCAACTCCGGCCTGTGAGCGGGCACCTTCCACGACACTGCCGTCTGCTCAGTCCATATCCCTGACTGATGGGGCAGACCTCGGTGTCAGAGGTGGGATGCTCCCCTGAGGACAAGCAGCCTAGCTGGACACAAGCCCTGGCCAGCCTCACAAGGAATTCATTTGGGAACGAAAACGTGAGGGACCTGGGGAAGCTCCGCAGTGTGGATGCAAAGAAGCAACCCGGACATGGATGTGCGGGCACCGTGGGCGCGGTCTCTGAGGACGGCCGCCAACAGTCCCTCCCATCCGACCACACCTGCCGTGAGACTCCAGCTGAACCTGGGTGGCCCTGGGATGACTCTGACCAACAGCATGCAGTGACTCTGTGCCAGTTCCAGGCCTGGCCCTTAAGAGGTCTGGAAGATTCTGCTTTGCTTTCTTGGAACCCGGCCACCCCACTGCAGTGATGGCCGGGCGCTCCAGTTGTGGGGGAGAGAACACATGGAGGGGCCCTGGAGGAGACACCAATGTGCACGGGTCCCCTGAAGAAGAGCCGAGATGCCCCAGCTGACAGCCCCAGGGCTCCAGCCCAGCCACCGGCACGCGAGTGACCTCAACACCTTGTAGAACAAAAACAACTGCCCAGTCGACCTACAAAATGGGGAGAAATAATAAACTGCTGATGGTTAAAGACACTAAGTTTCGAGGTGGTTTGCTTACAGCAAGAGATAACTGATACAGATGGTAAAACTGTAAAGCAAAGGGGATGACTGACAAACTATTTCAGGGCAACAGCTCTCTCTGGACAGGAGGGTCCTCTGAGACACTGGGGGCCCTCTATTTCTTCATTTGGATACACCTAGGTTTATTAGTTAAATATGTGCATTTCATATACTTTTATACGGGAACATTTTTCAAAATTTAACAAAATTTGTAATAAGAAAAAAGTGAGGTAAAAGTGCCACACTCAATCCGTGCAGAGATGGGATGTTTCCAACCATGTTCCCAGACGCTCTGGCCAGGGCTGCCCTGAGGAGGGGAAAGAGCCACAAAGGCGGACAGGAGTGACGGGGGGTGGAGCGCCGGAGAAAACACAGTCCACCTCATTTGCCTTTCGGATCCAAAACATCCACACACAGACTGCTGCCGTGAGAAAAGTTTCTCCCTGGGTCGTGAAATCCACTCTGCTCAACTCAACAAAACCTGAATCCCAGATCCCCACAGTAACAACAAAATGGCATTTATGGAGGGTCTTCAACACGCCAAGCAGCACGGCACCACGTGTGGCACAGTCCAATCACCTAAAAACTAAGAGCATGGCTACACCAGGCCCCAAGCTCCGCCCTGCTGCCTCCAACAGTTAGGACTTGAGAGGCAGCTCGGCACCACGGAGGCAGCAGAGCCTCTGGGGCCAAAGCCAAGTAGGCTCACCTCCAGGTCCTGCCTCCTACCACACCCGCAGGTGACCTACAGCAAAGCTCTCCTCTGGCATAGTGGAGCCAGGGGGACTACTTCCCACGTTCTTTACAGGATTAAGCTAGGTAACTTTAGCAAAGGGCCTGCCCAGTGTTTGCATGTGGTAAGCACTCAGCAAACGACTGTTACCAGGAAGCAGAGATGCTGACTCTCTATATTTTTTTAGGCCAAAGACCACATCAGATGGTTTCTACATATCCTTTTACGCTGGGCACCTCGGGTGTACTCAAAAACTACTTGGGCTTCCCCGGTGGCGCAGTGGTTGAGAGTCCGCCTGCCGATGCAGGGGACACGGGTTCGTGCCCCGGTCTGGGAAGATCCCACATGCCGCGGAGCGGCTGGGCCCGTGAGCCATGACCGCTGAGCCTGCGCGTCCGGAGCCTGTGCTCGGCAACGGGAGAGGCCACAACAGTGAGAGGCCCGCGTACCGCAAAAAAAACCAAAACAAAACAAAAAAAAACAAAAACAAAAAAACCCTACTTGGTGACTTGAACCTTGTTTAGATGTTGTAATCACAACCCATTATTCCTTCTAAATGCAGTCTGGAAAAATCCCGGAGCCCAATTAACATGAAGAGACGGGGGGGGGGGGGGCACTGGGCAAGAACCACTCAGAGCAATTTTCTCTGTCAGGGAAGCACTTTATATTGAGCAACTGTTCCATAAACCCCAAGGGTGCTCCTGGCTGAAGGCTGGAGCGCCTGCCCAGAGCTCTAAGTGGGTCCACAGAGCAACGCTCCATCTCAGAGTCAAATGGGCACCTGTCAAACATGAAATATTGCCCAGGTTATTAGCAAGCACTGAACTGCATGCATTTCCAAACTGCTGCACAGAGGGAAACCATTAGCCAGGAAACAACTGGCCTACCACCAGGAGATGCCCTCCAATCTTTTTTTTTTTTTTGCCCTCCAATCTTGATGAACAGCAGTCCCCAGCTCCCAGAACATGCTGTGCCAGTTGCAGGCCTGGACAGGAGACAGCCATCCAAGGGCCTCGAGGCACCTGAGAGCGATGACAGGGATCAGCGTTCCTGATTTTCCAGAAATACTGGTGGCTTGTGTACACAACCTGGCATACACAAACTCAGGCCAAGGGAATGGAAGTTCCCAGCAGGCCAGCCCTGCAAACATGAAAGCTTCCTGCTCGACTCCACCAACCCACCTGCTGTGACAACCCGTCCCTTTTCAGCGCAACGTGGCAGAGAAGCAAATATCAACAAAACCAACCGTACTGGAACTTTCCTCCTTGCCCAGCAAACACAGCTCTTATATTAAGCTTGTGTTTCTCAAACTTTCAGAAGTCCATTTCCACTTTGTAAAAACACGTAAACCTGACTCAGCCCTTCCCAACAGCCCCAAACGTTTCATCTTCTCCTGAATAGTGGCCCCCACCCTGAAAAAGCACTGCTTCCTTCTACAGAATGCTCCCTGCCAAGATTCAGTACCGTTTGCTTTGAAGTCTGTGTTATTTTTATAACACTTTTTTCTAAATCTAAAAATAATGTCTGAATATAAAATTAAACTGTGCTACTGACTTTGCTTTTCAAACTATACAACTTGTACTATCTCTAAATTTAACCACACTTCTGAAGAGGGAGTGGACATCCCTTTCCCTGACCCCCGATGGACCCCACTGCTCTAGGAACGTGGCTGAGCGGGAAGGCTGGCTGGCCCTGAAGAAAGTGTGTCCTGTATCCCAGCACCTGTGCCAGTTTAGAACCCATCTTGCTAGTACTTGCTCTGGGGACTCTTGAAGCTTGACACGGGATAAATCAAAATCTACCAAAAAGACAAAATCAGAACATGTGGGACTGGCATGGGGTCTGATCATTCTCCCAATGTCCCCCCTGCTCCCCTCTGCCCAGTACTCCCTGAGTGGTGGTGGCACATGGACACAGCCTGAAATTATACTGGTAGGTGGACTCCCCTACCAAGTTTAATAAACTCATTGCTGGGTAGGCCGACTTCTTGTTTCTTCCTTACAGCTGTTTATAGCACCTACCCTAGGACTTTGCCCTCAAATCAAGTTGGGGTACAGGCCTGGTATAGAACCAATTCCTGGCCTTGTTGAATAGGACCAACTCAAGGTCAAAATATTCTGTGGACCCTCATGAAATGATCGTTGTACTTTTGGTGCTTGTTAACTGAAAAAATATAGACAAAAACCACTATGAAAAATGAATTTACCATCTATTAATCACAACAGCACTAATAGGTGTTTGAGAAGCAGTTCTATGTGAGTGAATGATAAATCTCCCCTAACATACAGAAGGTCTGTGGTGTGATACAGCCGCACAACTGCTCATACATACTGCATTCCCCCTAGGGGTCCTCAGTCCACGAATTAAGAAACAGATATAAACAAATACCAAAGATTTCTCAAACATTTCATGAGTGCCTACTCTGTGCTCACCTTAGGGGCAGTATTCTCACTTTGAGCCTAGCGGGGAAGACAGGTAATAAATCAATATAATACATAATGTCACATACTAAGTGCTGTGAAGAAAACCAAAGCAAGCCGAGGCAGAGGCTATTAACTATCTAAGAGAAGGGTCAAGGAGGACCTCTCTTGAGGAGGTGACATTTAAGCAAAGACCAGAATGAAGAGTGAGCCATGCTACCATAAGCCCAGGGACCGTTACAGTAGGTACAAAGTAGAGCAAATGCAAAGGTCCTGAGACAGGTGTGACCTTGGCAAAAGGGGCCGGCGTGCCTGAAAAGGAAGAAGCGAGTGGGAGGATGAGAAGCGCTGAGGTTGGCAGCAGGAGAGGCTGCGATCACTCAGGGTTTTAGAGGCCAGTTAGGCTTTGGAGTTCTAAGTATGCTGGGGCGCCCTAGGAGGGTTGAGAGCAGAAGAGTGACTGCAAGGGGGCAAGCGTGGACATAGGAACACCAGGAAAGAAGCAAGAGAGGGAGGTGGCCTCCACCAAGGTGGAGGTGGAAAGAAGTAGTCAGATTAGGGATATGTTTTGGTGGAGCCAACATAATGGCTGATCAAGTAGATGTGGGTTGTGAGAAAAGAAAGGAGTCAAGGATGACACCAAAATTTTTAGCCTGAGAAACCTGGCCAAGTGGCAGTGCCACTTACTGAGATGAGGAATGATTGTGGGAGCAAAGGTTTAGTGGGAGGAAAGCAAGAGTTCTGTTTTCGCCAATTACGGTTGAGACGTCAACAGCAGAGATGGTTGAACAGATCTCTTCACTTCATTCTAGTCTTTGCCACAAGATGGAATGGGACCACCCTGGGAGAGATTATTGTATAAAGAAGAGACAAGACGTATGGACTCAGACTCAAAGCACATGTATTTGAATCCTGGCTCCAATATTACCAAGGGGGGCTCAAGCAAGCTTCCCTGAGTTCTAGATTGCTCACCCGTTAAATTGGAGAACCACCATATACACAACGGCTGTGAGGATTAAAGAAGATAAATAACAGGGAGTATTGCACAAATCCTGGCAAAAGTAGAATTAGATATTTTTTCTCTAACAAAGTCTGTGACTGATACACAGTGAAACAAACAAGGAAAAAAATGAATTAATTAAAACAAAACAAACCAGGTTATCCCAGTGAAGTCCCTTTACCAGTGAATCGCATGGCTCCTTTTGGAAAAGGCAGCTGGTCAAGGCCTCGGGAAGGCAGTTGGAGACCAAAGTAGCCACACTCTAGTCCAATGTGACAAAAAAGCACATGGACTTTGTTCCTACCTGGCTTCAAACTTCTGCTGTCAGGTCTTTGTGATTGTGTGACTTAGGGCAGAAAGCCTGGGAAGAATCACCCACTCAAGTTAAATATAGATGGATTCGGGGTCCAATCGTTGCATGTGGTGGGCTGAGGGGACAGGGTAGTGGACAGTCTTTAAAGTCAACTGCAGAGCACTACCTAGTGCGGGTGCCCTGCTGGGAGCTGGCGGCTCCAAGGGGAGTAAGGCCAAGGCTGTCTGGGCACCCACTCTCGAGGACCTTCCCCCGGAGAGGAAGACCCAGACTGTCACTACCCACTGATGAGAGGTGAAAGGTGCCACTGAGTGCCAACCTGGAAGGAAGTGGTGCTCAGTACATCTAAAAACACACGAACAAAGGCAGGAAGGGCATCCAGGTAAAGATCAGCACAAGCAACGGTGTTGGATGCATGACAGAGAGTGGTGTGCATGCTTGGGGACTGGGCTGGGGGAGAACAGCACGCTTCACATCATGAGATTAACAAGTGAGTGGAAAAAGTGGTGAGAAATGCAGCTGGAGGGACAGGCTGGAGGCCACACCTATCACACCAGGACTTAGCTTCATCCCCAGCTGATGGGAGTCACGCCAGGGGTTTAAGCAAGAGAGAGCCACAGTTAGACTCACATTTCTGAAAGGTCACTCTGGCTGCATGAGTATGGAGAACAGGCTGAAGGGGCAAGAGCAGAAGCAGAAAAACAACTCAGGAAGTCCCGCAGCGCTGGACCCTCAGGACGTGAAGAATGGGACAACGTCACCCCTCGCTGGCACCAGGAGGATCTGGCTGGTGCCCAGAATCCAACACAATTACTGTGGATCTTTCTGAGCAGCCTGTGCAAGCGGCCCTCCTGCTGAATATTATAACATCCTTTGAAGGTTTTCAGTACCTCTTCCTCGAGTGCCTCAACGTCCCTTAATATTTAGTATCCGACCCTTCCTGGGAGAAGCTGGGCCATGCTGCTTGTCCAAAACCACATCCCAGGCTGAGAATTCCTACCTCTTACTCATGTTTCAAAGAAAACGCCCACATCTCTGGAGGGACATACAAGAAAGTGGTAACGGGGATCCCCTCAGAGCAGCAGGGGAAGGGTGGAAAGGACTTACACTTTTCACTCTGTATCCTTTCTGGATTTTTTGTTTGTTTGTTTTGTTTTACCATTTGTAAATGTTATCTATTAAAATATTAAAACTGAGAAAGTAAAACAAGGAGGGAAGGAGGGAAGAAAGAAAAAAGAGAGAAAAAAAGAAAATGTCCACAAAGTCAGAGTTTCTTTGTTTCTATTCACCGTAAAACCTTTCAGACATTCTCTACAAGACTTGGTGACTGAAAACTTCTCAACAGGAAAAATTTCTCATAAGGGAAATGGAAAATTATGATAATTTGCACAAAGAATGTGTCACTCGGGAAAACATGATGAGCAAAAATTCCTTAAGGGGACAAAATGGAAAATCCCCTAGAAGAGCAGCTGGTAGCCTTTTCCAGACCCAGATGAACCCCTCCGACACTTCGAAGGCACTGAAGGCCTCTCCTGGGAGAGTCACACACACTCAGGGGGCTGACTGACTCCCCACACCCGGTTAAAACCCCTGCCTTGGAATCCAGCCAAAGCTGGTTAAGTCCCTGGGGCAAGAGTTCTTAAATCTCTGCACCTCAATTCCCTTTCTGTAAAATGCAGATGCCAGTAAAAGTTTCCACTTCACAGAGCTGCCGCTGGCCATCATCATTCTTACATGACTACATATAAACCAATGCCAGCAACATCGCTCTATTACAGGAAAATGGGGAACCCAATGCTCTCCTCCTGGCCCTATCTTCTAAAAATGGACGTAAAATCTCATCAGTAACCCAGGCACCCACGACAGATAAAGCTTCAACCTGAAAAAAGATCAGGAAAAGGCCCTGCAAACTGCAATGCTTATTCCACTCAACCGTAACCATAAGGCAAGGCAGAGGTGCTTTGTACTTGAAGGCAAAAGCTACCTTCTTTTTTTTTAATTAAAAAAAGTTATTTATTTATTTATTTATGGCTGTGTTGGGTCTTCATTGCTGTGCGCGGGCTTTAGTTGCGGAGAGCAGGGGCTCCTCTTCATTGTGGTGCATGGGCTTCTCATTGCGGTGGCTTCTCTTGTTGTGGAACATGGGCTCTAGGCGCACAGGCTTCAGTAGTTGTGGCTCGTGGGCTCTAGGGAGCAGGCTCAGTAGTTGTGGCGCACGGGCTTAGCTGCTCTGTGGCATGTGGGATCTTCCCGGACCAGGGATTGAACCCGTATCCCCTGCACTGGCAGGTGGATTCTTAACCACTGCGCCACCAGGGAAGTCCCACTAACTTCTTTCTACAAAGAACATGATGATTTTGGAGGAGCAACGAGGCTTTCATTGAGGAAGAGGATAGACTATAACAAGTCCAAAGGCAGGATTAGCTGTCCCATGGTATTAGTTACGATCAAGAATCCAAAGCAAAAGAAAAAAGTAGGTTGAATACTAATTATTAGGAGGTAGATGTATATGGACTTCAACGTAGCACATGCTTTTCATGTGACTGACTTTTTCTGGGTTTGTTTCCTCATTACGATTAGTAACTGTGAAGGTCCCTTCTACTGTTAAGATTTAATAAATGTTGAGTAAACGATTTCATTAATAAGATTACAAATGCATGCATTTGAAGTATAACAGACACCATGTGAATGAAAATAAAAATGAGATATTTATCTAGTATTTAGCAGCGGTTTTTTTTCATCTAAAACTTTCCCTATATTGGAAATCTTAAGATTTCCAACTATGAACATGAACTCTGAATATGAACATATAGGACACGAACATCAACTACAAACTGTATACGAACATCTATGAACTATATAAGCCAACGGCAAGTCTTACATTTACTATTCCAAATAGGATTAAACTAAAGTTAATATTCTGTAAAACCTGACTGGGCAAAAACTAAATGTGTAAGAGGATATTTTAGAGGAATATTCTAGGAGACCTCAAAAACTTAAGATAGGCCTGGACAGAAAGTGGTCAAGAATTCAATGTCTCAGTTTGCAAGGATTTCTTAAAACTGTGAGGCTACTCAAATCCAGATGCTGAGTGTCGCTCCAGAAGAGAGTGTTTGGACAGCAGCCCTGGGAGGATTAGAAGCAGCTCAGGCCCCAGCGCTGGCCCTTGAAGAAACAGTGCTGCGGACCTCCTGCCCCTCCCACCCACCACCTGCAGCAGCGTGAGGCCTTTTAATGGATGACTTGCAACCCTGGCGGTTTTTCAGCCAGCTATTTTGAAGTGTGAGCGTCTGAGAGAAACTTGGAAACCACCCTAAGTGCTGCCTGGTTCTAGGGCAGGCAGGCTGAGAGACAGAGACACAGAGAGAGACAGAGAGAGCACCCGCACGGCCATGTAAGGAAGCCAGCCAGCCCCAAGGGGCTGCTTATGGGGACTAGGGTGGGGAAGTGAGGGTACACAAACTTAATTCTTAGGGGTATGAAAGACTGGTCAGAAACCTAAATGTTCTGTTTCATTCACATTTCTACCCTTATCTTCTCAACTTCCCAAATGCAAATATAAACTGGGGGAAAATGTTTACAGCCTATATGGAAAATAAGGGTTACAAGTCCTGATATATAAAAGGCTCTTAAAAAATCAGTCAACAATGAAAACGTACATCCACACAAAACTTGTAGACAAGTGTTCACAGCAGCGTTGTTCATAACAGTCAAAAGGTCAAAACAGCCCAAATGTCTATTAACTAATGAATGGATAAATGAAACGTGGTATATCCATACAATAGAGTATTATTTGACAATAAGAAAAGTACTGATATGTGCTACAACCTGAACGAACATTGAAAATATTGTGCTACGTGAAAGAAGCCAGCCACAAAAGGCTACAAGTTGCGTGATTCCATTTATATGAAATGCCCAGAACAGGTAAATCCATAATGATAGAAAGTGGTTGCCTAGGCCTGGGGGAGATAGAGGTAAATGGGGAATGACTGCTAATGGGCTGTGGGCTCCTTTTGGGGACGATGAAAATGTTCTGGTGGTGACGGCTGCACAGCTCTGTGACTAAACTAAAAGCCACTGAACTGTACACTTAAAATAGGTGAATTGTATGGTATGTGACTGTCTCAATAAAGCTGTTATTAAAATTAAACAAGAAAAAAATCTCCCAACAGAAAAATGAGTCAGAGAAATAAACAGGCAATTCCCGAAAGAAGAAATATGAGTGGTCAATATACTCGATACAGAAAAAAGATGTTCAACCTCACTAATAATCGAATATGAATAAGTACAAGTTACCACTTCCGGTTTCAAACTGGCAAAGACTGAAGAGACTGAGTTTCCACTGTAGGTCAGTGTATGTCCCCAGCGAGCAGAAGCAGAAGGCGGTACACTGGGTCAGACCTGTCAATACCGATGTAAGTTCTAAATACATTCACTGGTTAGGTACAAATTAATGCTTGGATGTAAGTAACTGATCAGACAGTCCCATGCAGAGGCTACAATTTCCCAGCCTGATGGGGTATTACCCAGCTGTAAGGAAATCGTGAGTCCTGGTAAAGGACTGTGGGTGGGACTGTGGGACTGCATCTAGAGAAAACACAGTCTTGCTAATAAGAAGTCCCACCATGCTAAACGCTTGAGGGGAGGTTACTGCCAAGAGAAATAGTAGGCTCGCTGTTTCCCAAGGGCAGCGACCTGTGGAGAGCACACGTCTAACGGGGGCCACTAAGGGAGTAACTGGAGTAGCTGCCGTGGCAACCTGCCTGCAAAGTGTTTCATATATACATGCTACCTCATCCATACCCATGACAGTCCTCTGGGAGGGTATTAATATGATCACCCCCATTGTGCAGATGAGCAAAATGAGGCTTAGAGGGGTTGTCATCTGACCCAGGTCTCAATGACATGCCCAGATTCAAGGTCAAAGTCCACCACACTCTACAAGCTGTCCTCTTTTCACTTTAAACAAGGACAAAACTTCGTGGACAGACACGGAATTCTGGGTTCACCAGGTCCTTAGTCTGTCCCAAAAGGGCAAATTCTCTGTCATTAATTGGCACTTGCCAACTCCCTTTCCTTATACTAATCAGTGTCACAAAACATGTTATAAAAAAAAGTCAGAAGTGAACATTACTAAGTCTTAGTTCTAACCTGCAGAATTTGTTGCTGCCAAATGAAACACAAAATTGAAACTCTGAAGCATCTTAACTTCTGGAAGCACGGCACACCAGGTACCCTGGCTGGCTCGCATTACAAATGGCTACAAATACTGAAGAAAATTGTTTGACATCTTTTAAAATGCATCGAAGAACTGACAAGTCAGTAAGGAATACTGACAGATGAAACAAACTTAAGCAAAGGCTGGAATCCAGAGAGCAAGTGGAGCTATAAGGGTGGGCAGCGAGGGCATTTGCAGAACTGAGCGAGCTCGAGTTCTCCCCCTGCTGCCAAGAAGGGAGGTCTCTCGGGAGGGCCCTCCAGAATAAAGCTGGCCCCAAAGGGTTATATATCTTAGTGGAAAGAAGATGGCACAGAAAAAGCCTATATGAAATCTTGGCACCAAATGGAGGGGTATAAAATTCTCCCTGGGAGAATCTGTAACTGTTAGATGGCCCCCAAATGGACTACAGCCCAAATTCACACATTATAAAAGGTACACTTCAGGTAGCTAAAAAGTGATCCCAGAATGAAAGTATTAAATGCCAGAAGAAGTGAGGACCAACTAAAGTAGTAAGTAAGAAATAAGTAAATCTAAACAAATACTGAACAAATGACGTCTTCTAAAATTGAAAAAGAACATACACACCTATAGAATAAAAGTTGAGGAGGGAGTGTTAGGAATTAAAGTGAATTAAGGTCCTAACTGCTTGAGAGTAAAGTGTAAAGACACTGACTAATGTCAGAATTTGCTAAGTTATGTAAATTGAGAGATATACCATATTCGTGGATCAGAAGATCAATATCATAAAAATGTCAACTCTATCCAAATTGATATGTAATAAATTCAATTCTAATAAAATTCAAAGCAATTCTAATAAAAGACTCCAACAATTTTTATGAATTTGATAAGCACAATCTAAAATGAAGATGGAAAAGCAAATGGCCAAAGCCTTACCAGATATCAAGAATTATTATATGAAAACTTAGAAATTAAGTCAGTGTGATACTGGCACACAGATAGAGAATAGATGGTAAAGAGGCCAGAAATAGACCCATATATTTGTGGACACCTGATGTACGATAATGGTTACTGGTGACATTAAAGACCCACAACAAAGGGATATATTTTTTCAATAAATAGTACTGGGACAATCTGATGTGCTTATTTTAAAAAAAGGAAAAAGAAATTAGCTCCTTATCTCACACCATACACAAAAATAATTATAAACAGACTAAAGAACTTAATGTAAAAGGCAAAATCATAAAATGTTTGGAAGACAATATATGGGGGAATACCTTTATAAACTTGAAGTAGGAACTTCTTAAAAAGAAACAAATAGTGCTAGCTATTAAAAAATTGATAAATGACATTAAAATTAAGAATTTCTGTTCATTGGGGACTTCTCTGGTGGTGCAGTGGTTAAGAATCTGCCTGCCAATACAGGGGACACAGGTTCGTGCCCTGGTCCAGGAGGATCCCACATGCCGCAGAGCAGCTAAGCCTGTGAGCCACAACTACTGAGCCTGCATGCCACAACTACTGAAGCCCGCACGCCTAGAGCCTGTGCTCCACAAGAGAAGCCACCACAATGAGAAGCCCACACACCACAACAAAGACCCAACGCAGCCAAATAATTAATTAATTAAAAAAAAAAAAGAATTTCTTTTCATTAAAAAAAAAGCTAGAGTGACAAGACAAGCCACAAACTGCAAGTGGATAATTACAACACATCTAACTGACAAAGGATTAGTATCAAAACAAAACACAAGAAAAAAAGTCTACATATAAATAAAAAGACAAACAATTCAATTAAAAAAAATGAGCAAAAGATTTAAGCAGTTGTTTCAGAGAAGCTGAAACCTGAATGATCCATTAATGCATGAAAAGATGCTCAACACACTAATAATCATGAAAATGCAAATCAAAACCACGAGGGGGCTTCCCTCATGGAGCAGTGGTTAAGAATCCACCTGCCAACGCAGGAGACACAGGTTCGATCCCTGGTCTGGGAAGATCCCACATGCCGCGGAGCAACTAAGCCTGTGCACCACAGCTACTGAGCCTGTGCTCTAGAGCCCGTGAGCCACAGCTACTGAAGCCCGGGCACCTAGAGCCCGTGCTCCGCAACAAGAGAAGCCACCGCAATGAGAAGCCCACACACCACGAGGAAGACTAGCCCCTGCTCACCGCAACTAGAGAAAGCCCGCGTGCAGCAACGAAGACCCAATGCAGCCAAAAATAAATAAACAAAATAAATTTATTAAAAAAGAAAAAACCATATAAGGTATCACTAACCTTCCAACAGGTTAGTAAAAAACTTTAAATGTGATAATACCATTGTTTGGAGGATGTGAAGCAAACAGAATTGTCGGTTGAAGTGTAAATTGGGGAAACCACTTTGGAAACTGTTTGGTATTATTTGGTCAAATTGAAGATGCATGCACCCTGTGTTCCAGTCCTCCTCCCAGGGGTGTACCCTGAGAGGCTATACACGTGTGTCCCAGAAATGGTCACAGCATCACTGCCTGTCTCAGCAAAATACTGGAAACAAATCAAATGTCCATCAATAGCAGAACGGATATGTTCTCATACAATGGAACATAATTCATCAGTGAAAATGAAATACACCTATATGTAACATGGCTTAATCTCAAGAACATATATGTTAAGGAAAAAATTTAGATCACTGAAAAATAACGAAATTATTTATTTAGTTCAAAAACATGCAAAATTAAACAATACATTGCTTAGCAATACAAACACATGTGGTAAAACTATAAAGAAAAGCTAGAGGTGGGAATTCCCTGGCGGTCCAGTGGTTAGGATGCAGAACTTTCACGGCTGTGGCCCAGGTTCAATCCCTGGTCAGGGAACTAAAATCCCACAAGCAGGCTTGGCACCGCCAAAAAAAAAAAAGTAAAAAATAGAAAAGCAAGAGAATGATAAAAGCCAAATTCAGTGATTAGGTGGGGGTGGGAATGGGACAGGATCAGGGAGGGGCACTCCAAAGGTAATGGTAACATTCTTTTTTGTAAACTGGGTGATGGGTACATGGGTGTTCCTTGTATCCTTTTCCTTTATATGGTACAGTATTATTTTGTATCTACTCAATATTTAAAAAGACAATTTACAAAATTAAACAATGTTCCTTCTGACTTTAAGCAATGATTTGAAGCATTAACTTGGGCAGCTGACTGAGTTACACTAAACCAGGAAAGTCCCTGACAGGGGCCCACCCAGCCCTGAGACTATAGTAATGAGAAGTGCTTCACCACCCTGGCTCTGAAGCAGAAGCCGGAGAGATACAACTTCCCACTGAACCCTGGAGCCTTCCATTCAGGACAGGAAAATTACTGCTTAGATTAATCGGCCAGTACAGGAAGTAGTGTGGGTGGGGTGAGGAGAACAGGTTCTGCTGCCAGACCTTTTAAGTCCAGAAGCTGAGTATGTTTTTGATGTTACAATGAACCCACCAAGCCTCCCTTCGGGCTAGGTCCCTACTCTCAGCTGGAATTGCCACCTCTGAGGCTCTGCATTCTGCGGTTTAGACATGAGTGAACAACTCTCAATTCTAACCATGCCCTTTGCTTCCTTCCTTTGAAGCTCAAGGCTGATCTCTCCAATTCATAACAAGCAGGTTTGAATGGAAGAGCCCATGCTCTGGTTTTCTGTAGGTATCTGTGACCACATTATTGAGGTCAACCTTAATTGGTCCTTGGACTGTTGAGCTACTGACACCCATGAGGACCTCCGAGAGTGCAAGGCACCTATGCTGACACTCAACACACACGTCTGCAGCAAATGCTGAAAGCACTCGGTGCTAAAATGCCTGCTCTTTGTGACCTCTGTGATTTCAATCATTTAAAAATGTGGCCAGCAAAAGAGGTAGATTATGGTCTCCAGGACAATATGCTTTGTGCACAAAAGGTACTGGGAGTTTTTCATTTCCTCTAAGGTTGGGGTCCCTCCCTTTTGTGGTGCCTGTTACCCTGCCAGACACCATGTCTGAGTACCTCCGTGCCACCCACGCGGCACCATCTTGGGGGAATTCCAGGACGGTAGAGAGTGGGCCACCTGCTCTCTTCTGTGGCAAACTGTTAAAACTGAAGCTCTGCCCACAGAGGCTGCCCTTTCAGCGTTCTAAATGGAAGGTTCAGTATATGTGCAACAAAATCAGGCCCTCTGGCACTTAAAAATGGTCTTCCCTATATATACATACAGACATATATATGCACAGAAGAGCCCGGGCACGACACACAAACGCTGTTAATAGTTATCTGGGAGGGGAACCGGGTCACGCGTGGGAGGGTGACTTACTTTCCCCAGTACTTTTGTTAGAACCTTCTGATTTTTGGACCTCGTGCATGTATTCCTGTCCTAAACATTTTTTTCTTCCTCAACTCTGCACACTTTCTTTCTTGACCCTCACAGGGTCATCCTCTCCTAACACATAATAATGCTGGTTACCAATTATGGAGTCAAGGACTTGACTAAGCATTTTACATGCATTACCTCATTAATAATTCCACCCAATAAAGTTAGTGTGAGGTCATCATTATCTCCACTTCACACCCGAGGAAGTGGAGGCTTAAGAGAGGTCAAGTACTTTGCCCAAAGGCACACAGCTAGTAAGTATAAGGACCAGCTCAGGTATGCTTGGCTTAGAAGTTCATGCTTCTAACCAGCACCCTGTACCTCAGGGGTTCTTAGCTGGGGGCAACTTTGCCCCAGGAGACGTACAGCCTCCTCTGGAGACATTTTCAGCTGCCATAGCTGGAGGTAGGTGGGGGCTACTGGCATCTGTGGGCAGAGGCCAGGGATGCTACTTGCATCCTGTACACAGGACAGCCCCCAAGGCAAAGACTCACTAAGCCCCAAATGGCAATAATGTCAACGTTGAGAAACCCTGTTTAACTGGAAAAAGAAAGACAGAGAAACTATCTCTGACCTAGACTCTCATAGTTTAGGTCATAGTTTACCATGTCCACATCCCATATTACACCCAGACACCAAATAAACCATTGGGTTGTCCTCTCTTCATTAATAGTATGCCAAACCCTCATCGCACTAGAGGTCTCTCCAGCCCCATTGGCCGATCATCCATTCATCCAACAATGTTTACTGAGCACCAACTGCGTGCCAGGAAATGACCTACATAGTGGGAATACCAGGAGAAATAAGACCCTGTCTCTGCCCACGAGCTGCTGGTGGTCTCACAGGGAGACAGGCAAGGAAACCTATGATCATCATAGGAGGTAAGAATGTACTCCAAGGGGCTTCCCTGGTGGCGCAGTGGTTAAGAATCCGCCTGCCAATGCAGGGGACACGGGTTCGAGCCCTGGTCCGGGGAGATCCCACATGCCGCGGAGCAACTAACCCCGCGCGCCACAACTACTGAGGCTGCACTCTAGAGCCCGCGAGCCACAGCCACTGAGCCCACGCACCACAACTCCTGAAGTCGCGTGTCTAGAGCCCGTGCTCCACAACAAGAGAAGCCACCGCAATGAGAAGCCCGTGCACCACAACGAAGGGTAGCCCCCACTTGCGGCAACTAGAGAGAGGCCGCACACAGCAACAAAGACCCAACGCAGCCAAAAAAAAAAAAAAAAAAAAGTACTGCAAGGTCATTGCAGGATGCTAAGAAATCACAGAGGAGGGGCTCCCAACTCAGCTGGGGCGGGGGTGCAGGGGTGAGTAGGGCTGGGAGACGGTTTCCCAGAAGCATTTGAGCTTGAAGGAGTTAACCAGGCAGAGGGAATCCTCTCCTTCCCGAAGGACCCCTCACCGGAGCTTTCAGAATATGGTCTCTGGGAATCCAGGCTGACAACTTTAATTAGGACGTTGGTGGGACTCCTGAGAAAAACAGGAAGTGCACAGCGCAGTCCTTGATCCTCTGAGTACAACCTGGATAATCCCTGCCTCGAGAGGGACAGACTGCAACCTGGCTTCCCTATCGGTCTGGGTGTTCTTCAACCGCAATCCTAATGTGTCTCTCTGGCTTCGAACCACCCCACACCTTGCAGCAGGAGGGAACTGACATGTTCACAGCAGATCCCGTGAATTACTTGCTTGACCTCACATAATTCTCAAAACAGTTCTCTGAAGTAAACATTGTTATCCCTATTTTACAGATGAGGAAACTGAGGAAGAGGAATGAAGTGACTGACCCTCAGGACAGAGAGCCACTAACCAGGGAAGCAGGGGTTCACACCCAACTCCAGAGTCCTTGCCGCCTCTGTCTGAGGGGACCTTTATAGTCATCAATCCGAAACACGTTATGTACTCTGAATCTTCTCCACCTCAGTACAGCCTTCCAACGTCAGTCATCCTCCTTTTGTGCGCCACACACTTTTGAACAGGTATCTGTGGTGTTCCTCGTGTCGTACTGTGGTCACCCACGTGGCTAAGAGCTCCTTGCTCCCAGGATCCAGTCTCACTTATCTTCACATCCCAAGCCCCCAGCGCAGTGTCTGACACGTCAGGCACAGAAAACACTGAATGAGTGAACAAGCCTGGACTCTCTGGGTCCAAGCAACACAAACTACCCAAAGCCAGGGGAGCCTGCCTTGGAGACCCAGAGGCCTGGGAAACACACCCCGCCCTCTTTCACCAGTGCAGTGGACTTCCCTTGGGCTGGGCCCAACCCCCAAAGCCAGCAATCTAGTCACACTGGGGACAGAGCAGGTTCTGTCAGCCAGCTTTCTCTCTAGCACTGGAATAGTCGTGATTCCTCCTTTGGTTGTACACCAGATGCTTGTGTTTGGGGACACGCTGTACAAAAATATGTATCTCTAAACATTAGAACCTTAAAAGGAATGAGCGTGTGCTCCCCACTCTGTCTTTCCCTCTCTGCCAGACAGAGTGCATCCGTGATGGCAGGAGCTAGAGCAGCCAGCTTAGTCCATGAGATGGAAGACTGGGTTTGAGCAAGGAGAGCCACATGATCAATGAAACCCTGTGTCTGGATAACTTCATGGAACAGAGTGAGCTGCCCTGACCAGCTCTGGACTGCCTACTTCCAGTCTGTGAAGGAGCGAGGAATAAATTTCTATTTCCTTTCAGCCACTGTATTTTGGAGCACTTTGGTTTGTACTTACTTAAAACAAGGTGTGAACATTGCCCAGGGATTAACCTAGCATGATCTTTGTTAGTAAAACGACAATAATGTTATCAACATTCTCCCAACCAAACTAACTAGGATTTTGTCATTACTGTATAATTTTAAAGAAAAAGCTATCTTGAAAGGGTGATTTGAATCACATTGAGCCTAGAGGAGAAGGACAAACAAACTGACCTCCTGGTTTGTTTCATCTTTGAGTATTACAGACATACCTCAGATTTCCAAGTAGCCCAGGCTACTCTGTTCTGACAGTTTGTCTGGGGCAACTCCAGCTTGGCGCTCGTCCTCCAGCTCATTACCTGAATCGAAGACCAAGTGGAAAAACTGATGAGAAACTGCAGGGTACCTGCTCCCTAAGAGCTGCCCTTTCATCCACCAAGCACAGGCAAATGCAGAGCACTGAGCACAGAGCCTGGCACAAAGTGTTCAGTAAGCGTTAAATTGGATTGTTACTGGCCTGCTGCACGCCAGCCCCTGTGCTGGACATCTGAGACACAAAGATCAATAAAGCCAGTGCCATTCCCTACACTCAGGAACGCCTGCTGACCGAAAGACATAACACGAGGTCGACAAGCAAAAGCAATGAGGCTGGGTCCAAGTATCATTACAGCGTTAGCATTCCTCTGGGATGTCCCAGACACCGTGCTTCTCATTCCAGACCCTCACCCAGGTGACACATCCCTGCCCACAACTTTAGTGACCTTCGCCGGATGCTAGATCACCACTGGACAGCTCCACTTGGACGTTTTACAGGCACCTACTTTCAACATGTTCAAAACGAAATTTATCTTCCCTCCTCAGACCTGCCCCCCATCCTGCCCCCTATCCCACTGAGCCGCACCACCAGCCACCAGCCAAACATGTGGAGTCAACCTGACTCCTCCCTGCCTCTAAACCCCTCATCTAAGTAATCACCAACTTTGGCCAAGTCTACCTCCAAAACATCTCTCCCCACCTTCTGCCTCTAATCTAACTCAAGTCCACCCTCGTTTCTCACCTGATAGTTCTAGTAACCTCTTAATTGGCCTCCGGGCCCACTCCCTTTAATACGTTCTTTAACTAGAGTGATCTTTCTAGCCCACAAATCTGACTTTTAAATGGAGTCCCATTAACCTAAAATTTCAAGTCCACAGCTAAGTTTAAAAGGCCCTCTAGGGGACTTCCCTGGTGGTCCAGTGGTTAAGACTCTGGCTTCTACTGCTTCCACTGCAGGGGGCACGGGTTCGATCCCTGGTCAGGGAACTAAGGATCCCGCATGCCATGTGGTGGCCAAAAAAAAAAAAGAAAAGTGGGGAGGGCCCCTAGGACCAGACCAGACTGCCTCTTTAGTCTTACCTCTAATCTCTGTCTCTAGGCAGAGAACTTCATTTAATTATTACACTGGCTTCCCAGCTTTCTCACAAACTCTATCTTCAACTGGGAATACTCTCCCTCTTTCCTGCCCGCGCTCCCCAAGCATCCTTCAGGTCTCAGTTTCCTGAGGAACAGAAGCCTCCCTGGATTCGCCTAGACCGAGTGAGGTGCCTCTACTCAGTGTTTCCAGAGCAAGAACTTTTCTGCTTTTCTTCCATCATATCAGAATTGCCTATGTATCTGTATGTCTCCCACATGAATCTCTGAGCTCTGGGTGATGATGCTGATACGAAAGATAACAGCAACAAACACATACAGCGTTTACTTTGTGCCAGGAAGCGTTCTCAGTACTTTACACATATTACCTCATTTAATCTTTATAACCATCTTAGGAAGCAGGTTTTATTCTCAACTCTGCTTTAAGGATGAGGAAACCGTGACAGGGAGCGAGAGACTAACGAAGGACACAGTTGGCAAGCACAGAGTCGGGATCCAAACCTGGCTACCAGGCTCCACAGTTTAAACTTTTTAACCACTATGCCAGTCCGGATCACTCTCTCTATCCTCAGAATCTATCAAGAGCTGAACCACTGTCTGTGGAACCAACGAATGAATGAAATAATCTTACACGGGGGCAGTGTCGGCCTCCTACACGGCAAGCTCCTCCTAGGCCCTGACAGGCTTGTGCCGTCGGGCCCCGCCGGCCAAAGAGAACTACGCCTGCACCCCGCCACCTCGCGGCCTCAGAACGCCCACCAGCAGCGGCGCGCGGGGTCAAGGGGCGGTGACAGCCGGGCGGCGGGGGCGAAGACGCTACCAGCTGGGGTGTCACCCAGCCCGGAGGCGACTCGCGCTCCCTCGCCGGGACGGCGGGTCCGGTCCGCCCGCCCACTCCCCGCCCGCTCGACGGGCGGCGCCCCCCACCCATTTGCCCTGCACCCTCTTGTCCTGTGGGGTCCCCTCAGTCCGGGTTCCCTTCTCAGTCCACTTCCCTCCCCTCCCCCACACAACCGTCCCCGGCGTCCCGCCGCGCCCCATCCTGCGCCGCCTCCGCCCAACTCCTGGGACTCCTCCGGCCCCGGATGCTTGCTGACCCTCACCTGCCATGTCCTGGACCCCACCGCAGAGGGAGGTGCATCACGGCAGCGAGGAGGCCAGGGACAGCACTTCAGAGCAGACAAAGGGCGCCGCCATGTTGGAGTCGGGCGGAACCGACCTCGCTGGCTTCCCGTCTGCAACTTCCGGCGCATGCGCAGCGTTCGCCCTAGCCGTAGCTCGTGGACAGGCGCATGCGCCTACTGTAATAACAGTTACTTCTACACTTAGAATTGTTCGCCTTGTAACCGTTTCTTGGTTTTCTATTCCAAATATCACAATAACAGCTCCTACGTGTTCAGCACTTACTGTGTGCCAGGCGCTGTGTTAAGCGCTTTATGTGCATTATCTCAAGTCCTCTCACCAGCATACGATGTTTTTGTTTCCCTTTTGAAGAAGGGAAAACGGAGTCTCAGGGTAATGAATTGCCAGCTGTCACGCATCTTACAAGTGATGAAGCAGAGATGTGAACCTAGTTGTGGCATCAAAGCTGCAGAACCACGATTATGTTTTTCTACTTTCTGAGCCAACGACTGCCCGCTTCCCTGTTTAGAGGAGATCCAGGATTAGCCTGGATGTGAATGAGGGTGCCTGGAAACAAAAGTCTGCCTGCAGACGTGACCAGCCACTCTGTGGCCTCTTTCCAACTTTTCAGCACCTTCAGGCCATTGACTTTTCTACTTCCAAACAGTTCCTCGGCTTTCTCCTTTCTTCACTTCCGACCCTATTTATTTTTCATGATCCATAATTTTAAAAACACTTTTGTCACAATCCAAAACTCCTTTGTCCTTTTTTTGTCACATGGATTTGGTAAAAATTTCAGCCCTGGGTGAATGCAACTGCTCCTTTTCCCTTTGCTGACACCTAAACAGCCAAACACAATTGGAGAAAGTACCCAGTGGGACAGACTGTTCCCTACAAATCCATGACTGCCAGCCTTAAGAGGGACTTCAGCAAATGTCAGTCTGGCCAATTGACTGCTCCTCTCTTCACAATAACTAGAGAAACTAAAAAACTCAGCAGCAGTTGACTTCACCCTTTCATTTACAGGAAAATGATAGCAAATCTGATAGGAACTCTCCTGTCTTCCCAATATTAAGCATGCAAATCTACTTCTGAGTCATCTGCGTTGGATGTAGTCAGTTGAGACTCGGCATCCATCCCTTCCAGAATTTAAAAAGTTAAAATTTCATTTCCCAGACTCAGTAGCAGTTAGAATCCCAGATACAGATGGTTCTGCCAGTAGGTAAGATTTGGAGGGTGGAAGAGAGGGAGTAGTCATTGGCCTGCTGATGTTAGCTGATTTTTGCTGACAAGAAAGGTCATGCAAATGTGGGGGGTTGCAGCAGTGCATTGTGGCCAGTCTCCAGCTTCATGAGTGTTCAGAAGCATCTGTGAGATGTTGCCAGCCAAACTCAACATTCTAGTGCCTGGGAACCAGCTTCTAGTCCCAAATTTAGATCCATGGACCCTTGCTGTGGTGATACGTTCTTGAGTGCAATAATCTCAGTGGTGGCCTCTCAATTCCCCATCTTCCTGATTGTGGCAGAAGTAATAGCTCCTAACTGGTGAGTTCAATGGTATTCTGGGAGCCATTAATAAAAGCCCAGTCTAGAGACCATTTTTTCAGCCCCTCCAGTAAGTTTATAAACATTTAATTCTCTGTATTAAATCCATTTCTAGTTAAAATAAGCTTAGAAACAAGGTAAGGGATCTTTGCATTGATGGAAATGTTCTGTACCTTGACTATGTCAATATAAATATCCTGGTTGTGATATTGTACTACAGTTTTGCAAGGTGTTACCATTGGGGGAAACTGGGTAAAAGATGGAGAGGGGGATGGAATTGCTCTGTATTGTTTCTTACAATTGCATGTGAACCTACAATTATTTCAAAATAAAAAGTTTAATTAAAGAGAAAGTCCAGCAAGTTTTCTATTTCTGCAGGAAACTGACGCTCAAAGTTGGAAATCAGGGCATTAAGTTTGAAGGTGATACAGATCTAGTCTACTTCATGCAGGCAAAAAATAGTTACATAACTTACCATTCATCACAATAAGTATTGTTGCCTAGAGGAAAGTGCCTAATGAAGGTAAGGCTGTAGATGGAGCAGTTGCTACAACTGACCATTATGGTGAGAGTGAGGACCACAAGGACTGTGGGGTGAACTGGCTGTTTATAATTACACTGAAGAGTTTCAAAAAAGAAATATTTAGGGTTTAAATTCTCAGCTCAAGACAGAGCCAGAGAACCAGGGCCCACTCCTGATTACTCTAAATATGTTTTCTCATCTCTTGTAGCCACAGGGTTTATGCAGTCAAAAATTGGACGGAGCTGATCCCGTGGGTTGCTAAACTGCAATATAATTGCAATGTAAGTTGTAATATAATTGCAGTATAACTGCAACGGGCCAGATGCATTGACTGGGAAAAAGGGACACTTAGGAATCAAAATGGGGATGTTTGGGTGGATGCAGATGACTGAGTTCCCTGACTCCCCAAATCCAGAATTCAATGAAACTCTCGTGCCACAGAAGCAGCCCCTCCTCCCATGGAATGGGCTGGTCCTGCGTTCCCTGGAGAGCATGTAATAACCTCATAGTAGGAAGTTATTTTGCAAGGAGATGCTGGCTCCTTTCAGAGACCACTCCACCATCCTTCATTTGTCTCCAGATCTATAAAGAGAGTCTAATTCCAAAATGCCCCAGGGAACAAGCACAGAGTCTGACTATGGAGATGGCTTACACACAAGAAAGAAAGAAGGAAAGGAAGGGAAGGGAAGGGGGGTGGAAGGAAAAGAAGGAAGGAGGGAGGGAAGGAGGAAGAGAAAGAGAGAGAGAGAGAGAGCACCTTAACTAATAAATGAGCTGAAACCTGGGGAATATAGGTGTAACTGGATTCTAAAGGTGCTAGTTCCAGGAGGAAGGGAGATTACATTAGACTTGGCAGAATGTCTCGATACAAATGCACATTACAGAGATTTGGGTGTTTTAATGTTCCAGCTGAGAATGGTTCTAACAGCACAGTTGGTTGAATAAAATCTGGACCCCATAGTTGTCTTCATTAAATGACGGTGAGATGACGGAAACTCTTTAGAGTAATAGAGAGGAAGAAATGCAAAAATTTGGGCAGGGTGGTTGTATACGTGGGAGTAAGTATACATGTGTTGATTGAATGAGTGAAGGACTGACTTTCCTGGTTTCTCACTAGGGGCCATTCCTCCAGTGTACTACTAACTGGCCCCCTCACCCTGAGCTCCTCCCCCTCTAACCCCCTCTTCCCCTTAGCCCTCAGAGTGAGACACAGGTCCCGTCACCATCTCCAAAGTCTCCGGCCTAAACCTCATCCACCCCCTACCCTAAAGTCTTCCCAAAGCTCAGTCACTATTTACACATGGGCTACCTTGCATTTTCCCAATAAGGAGATTTTTTTTTAACTGGTTGGCCAGCTTGTGGATATAAACTTGAAGCGCTGTAGATAAACTGAAAAATGTCTATTTATACAATTTAGTTTATCATTTTGATTATAAACAGCTTAAAAATCATGAATTATATAACAGTGTATTAATTTATAAATGCTACTTTTTTTTTTTCTCTGCTCACTTTTCATGTAATGGTTTCCTTTACTCTTCACAGACATCCTCGGCACACATCCTTGACATACACTTTTAAATTCCTTTTCATTTTGAAAACTTTGTTAAAGTACACAAGAGTAGTGAAAATAATGAAATATTTTCTGTACCCCTATTACCCAGATTCAACAGTTAACTTTTGCTAAGTGTACTTAGGAGATCCTTCCTTTCTTTCTTCCTTTTTTTTTTTTTTTAAGATATTGGGGGTAGGAGTTTATTAATTAATTTATTTATTTTTGCTGTGTTGGGTCTTTGTTTCTGTGCGAGGGCTTTCTCTAGTTGTGGCAAGCGGGGGCCACTCTTCATCGCGGTGCGCAGGCCTCTCACTATCGCGGCCTCTCTTGTTGCGGAGCACAGGCTCCAGACGCGCAGGCTCAGTAGTTGTGGCTCACGGGCCTAGTTGCTCCGCGGCATGTGGGATCCTCCCAGACCAGGGCTCGAACCCATGTCCCCTGCATTAGCAGGCAGTTCTCAACCACTGCGCCACCAGGGAAGCCCCTCTTTCTTTTTTCTTTGGCTGCACTGTGAGGCATGTGGATCTTAGTTCTCCCCACTGACCAGGGATGGAACCCGTGCACCCTGCAATGGGAGTGCAGAGTCTTAACCACTGGACCGCCAAGGAAGTCCCTATCCTTCCTTTCTTTTTTTTTAAAATTTATTTAACGTATTTGTTTTTGGCTGCGTTGGGTCTTTGTTGCTGTGTGCGGGCCTTCTCTAGTTGCGGCGAGTGGGGGCTACTCTTCGTTGCGGTGCGTGGGCTTCTCATTGTGGTGGCTTCTCTTGTTGAGCACGGGCTCTAGAGCACAGGCTCAGTAGTTGTGGCCCACAGGCTTAGTTGCTCCGCGGCATGTGGGATCTTCCCGGACCAGGGTCCGAACCCATGTCCCCTGCATTGGCAGGCAGATTCTTAACCACTGCGCCACCAGGGAAGTCCCTGTCACATCTCTTTCTAACCCAGCCAGGAGAAGGTCTCCAATTATAAGGACTAGTGTGATTAGATTGAACTCACTCAGATAATCCAGATCAATATCCCTATCTCAAAGTCCACACCTCTGATAAATATATATATATTTAAATAAATATATATTTGGTCTTCCGGTTCCTGGCACAGAGCTCCTAACAGCCTTGAAATTTCCCGGGTCAGAAGAGTGAAAAGGGTGTCTTTTGTTATGTAACTGAGGTGACTTTTGGAAAGCCCCCGTGTCACCTAAGAATGTGGGCAGGAGAACCAACCACGTGATTAGAGGGTTGGAACTGTCAGTCCCACCAACCCACTGACCTCTGTGATGTGAGCGGGGCTGGAGATTGATGGCCACCAAAGGCCAGTGATTTGATCAGTCGTGCCTATGTAACGAACCTCCATTAAAACCCAAAAGAACAGGGTTTGGAGAGCTTCTGGGTTGCTGAACACGTGGAGACTGGGGGAAAGTGGCGCTCTCAAACAGTGTGGAAGCTCCTAGCCCTCCACACATACCTCGCCTGTGCATCTCTTCCATCTGGCTGTTCCTGAGTTATATTCTTTTATAACAAACTAGTAATCTAGTAAGTAAAATGTTTCTCTGAGTTCTGTGATCTGCTCTAGCAAACTAATCGAATCCAAGGAGCGCATTGTGGGACCCTCCCATCTGTAGGTCAGAAGCACAGGTGACAAACCAGGACTTGTGATTGATGTCTGTGACGGGCAGTCTTGTAGGACTGAACTCTTAGCCTGTGAGATGTGAAGCTATCTCCAGGTAGGTAATGTCAGAAATGAATTAATTGGTTGGTAATGTGGAACAAAACAAAACAAAACACATCAGAACTGGTGTCAGAATTGGAATACCCTTAATCACACCTGCAAAGACGCTTTTGCTGTGTAAGGTAACATTTTTCACAGGTTCTGGGGATTAAGGCATGGACATCTTTGGGGTACCATCTTCTACCATACATAGTTACTTATTTATAGTAGTACTACTGTTTCTGTTTAATGAAGCCATACCAAGTTTCCTCTTGTGGACGAAGAATGTCACCTGCCATAACAGTAAACAAAGGATGTTGCAGCCATCAAGCCACCAGCCAATGCAGCCACCCCAACAGTGCAACCTGAAGGGATCCAGGATGGAGAAAAACAGGATACTGACCCTAGGTAAGGTGGAGCCCTCATGATGGGGTTAGTGCCCTTGTAAAAGGGACCCCAGAGAGCTTTCTTGCACTTTCTGTGAGGTGAAGACACAGTGGAAAGATAGCCATCTATGAACCAGTAGACAGGTCCTTACCAAACACTAAAATCTATAGGCGCCTTGATCTCAGACTTCCCAGCATCCAGAACTGTGAGAAACAAACGTTTGTGGTTTAACTCCCCTAGTCTATTACTGCTCGAACCGACTAAGACATGGACATATTGTCAGCAGTATTCCATATAGTTCTTAGGTAGAAAAGAAGCAAAACTAAAAACAACTAAAAACTGGGAATGCAGCCAGAGAATGACTGAGGTTTGGGAAACTGAGGCCTGGATGAGAAGGTTCCAAGGCTTGTCTCAAGTGAGGAAGCAGCTGGAGTTGGAGGAAACAGCATCTGTTTGGTAGAAGGCCTACCTCCCAGTGACCCGACAGCAATCCTGTTGACATAACTCCGTTGATCAAAGCAATCCCCCAACTGCTCCAAGCCAGTTCCTGTGGCTCGTGGTGGAATTCACTCAGCGGATCCGGAGCTGGTAAATATAAAACATTTGGTCCTCGGGTGGGAGCTGCATCCTGGAAAAGGCTGCTGACAACGGCTCCCTCTGCCAGTGCTAAGCCAGGCGCTATGGAATCAGTAACAGTCCCAACAGAAGATCCCAGAGACCTGAGAGCCTGCCCCAAAGTCAGGGGCCTGGAGACGGGCCTGGAGACTAGCTCAGGTAAGAGGTGGCAGAGGGGGCCTCAGCCCTGAAGCTGAGGGGGGCTGGGCAGGCTGGGGGGTGCTGGCAGCAGAGGGCAGACACCCTCCCCTCCGGGGCCGCCAGGATTCTCAAGCCATGGGTGGGCTTCATTTACAGTTGAACCTTGAACAACTTGGGGGTTAAGGGTGCTGACCCTCCACGCAGTAGAAAATCCGCCTATAACTACAATCAGCCCTTCGTATCTGAGGTTCCTCATCCACAGATTCAGCCTACTACGGATTGTGTAGTAATTGGTATTTATTGAAAAACATCTGCATATAAGTGGACCTGCAGTTCAAACCCGTGTTGTTCAAGGATCGACTGTATTTCCTGTGTTAACTAACCTACCAGCACAGAAGCTTCCTCCTGAAGCCTGTGTCGTAGTGAAGAGCACGTAGTGAAGAGGATGGATTTGTTTATTATTTGGGTAACTTGAAACGTTACTTTTCTAAGAGCACAGCCTTTGGGTTCAGAGAGACCTGCTCTGGCCTTGCTTCACCGATAAATCGATTGATTGGTTCTTGGCTTCTCCCCGTTCGGCGGGGTGGACAGAGCAGGGATCCCCAGGGCAGAGGGGACCGATGGACAAGATTATGGGTGGGGAAGGAAGGACAGCATGACATTCCCTGAGGACCACCAACATCTGTACAAGCTGAGCCTGAGTTTCCTCACCTGTAGAAGGTGGCCGGGGCTCTCCTCTTACTCCTCACTACAGTGCGGCCCGTGGACCAGCAGTACCGGCATTCCCTGGGAGCTTGTTAGAAACGCAGACCCGCAGGCTCCACTCCAGACCCGCTCACTGTACCAGAATCTGCATGTTCACAAGATGCTCAGGCAGCTCGTGGGCACAGCGGGGTTGAGAGGTTCTGATGCAGTGGCCTCCATGTTCCTGGAAGGCAGAGAGCTGATAGGGGGAAGCCAGGTTTAAACTCAGGTCTCCCCAGTGCTGAAATCCACGCTCTTAGGCCCCGCTGTCTTCCCATCTTTGTGCGTCAACTAACACGCAGTTAAATCCCTGTTAACTCTACTCAGTATTCTGTAATAACCTATACAGGAAAAGAATCCGAAAAAGAATGTATGTATGTATATGTATAACTGAATCACTGTGCTGTACACCTGAAACTAACACAACATGGTAAATCAACTACACTCCAATATAAAATAAAAATTAAATTTAAAAAAGTCCCTGTTGAATGAATGAACAAGTTAATGAACACATGAACTAATGGAACCATATCCCTTTCAGTGCTAACACAAATCTTTGGTCTTTTCCTTCCTTCTAGGTGGAAAGCCGGCCCGCCATCAGAAGGCCATCCCCAAAGCTCACTTAACTTTCGTTATCGACTGTACTCGTGGGAAACACATCTCCCTGGCAGCACTCCCAGGGCCACCCCGCGTCCCTAGTCCCAACTTAGGACCTGTCATCCCTCCAATGAAGACTTACATCTTGTTATGTGGGGAAAGCCGGCCCCCCCATATAAATCAGGAGGCTCCCCTAGGTGGGGGAGGCCTTGCCCAGACCAGGGGACCCCTGCCACCCTGCAGAGAGACTACGGCCCCAGATTCCTCCCCAGCCAGCCCACTCTGCCTCCAGGGGCCTCCTGAAGCCAAGGGGGGCCCTGCGAAGACTGTGTCCTCGAGGTCTTCAGCTTGGGGAACGGTCATTGTCTCGCTCAAAGCCCTCTCCTCCTGTGTCTGTGCGCAGGCTGATTAACTAGAAGAGCCTGGCCAAGGGAGGAGAGGGCTGGCAACCCAAGCTCCAGAGTTCAGCAGATGCAGTTCCCAGGGTTCACTCCCTCTTCCCCAGCCAAGCAGAAGTCTTTTGTGCCTGAGCCAGGGAAGGAGCATTAGATCCCTAAAGGACATCTGAAACAGCCACGAGTATCCTACTTCTCCATCCGCTCCATCTTTGTTCACCTTTCAGCAGAAGCAAGATAAGGCAACGCCACATAGAAAGAGACTCATTCACTAACACAGCAAATTCTGAAGGAGCATCTCCCACATGCCAGGCCCTGCTAAAGAAGACACTACAGCTTTCTTGGAGCTTGTACTCTTGGGGGTGGGGAAGAAAGGTTAAACAACCTAATAAAGATGATCTTGAACAGTGTAATGAGTGCTGTGTAGAAACTGAAACAGGGTGCTGGGATGGAAAATGATGGGGCAAAGAGCTTTTCTGATACACTGATTGGGAAAGGCCTCTCTGAGTGGGTAACAAAGTATGATCTAAAAGATGAGAAGGAGCCAGCACTGCGAACCATCCTCCCTAGGGTCACCTGGTTGGCATCTCATCCCAGAGCAGGAATCAGAACCTCCCAGCACAATGGGCAGGGGTAGCACATGCCTGCTGTCAGCTCACGTGCAAGTGTGTAGGTCACTAGGGATCACCCGGAGGGCACAGGACTCAGGATGGGAGAATCAAGGGCCCAGGTGGGATGGGAAGTAAGGGGAACTGGCTTCTCAAGAGGGGGCAGAAGTGCTCAGAAAGGGAATGGAGTATCATGTTTGAATGAATGAAAATAAGAGATATTATTTATTGAGCTGCATGCCAGGATTATACTGCCCTCTAGGGATACAGAAAAGGGGGCTGGGGGCTTTGTCCCTACCCTGCAGGGCAGTCCTGTCCTCAGCAGGAAGTGGGGGTTGCTGTGAGGGGAGGTGTAGGTCTAAGAGATGCACAGAGCTGTGTGAGATTCATCTGAGCAAGAGTGTCTCAAGGCTCTTGGATTAAAATTGCTAAATGTTCATTTATTCAATGACGGTTTTACTAGGTTCCTACAAACACTAGTGGCTAACATGTACAGACCATTTGGTCTGTGCCAGGGATGTGACATCCTCCAAGTGTCAGTACCGGGAAGCACTGTTTTGTACCCATTTCACAGATTAGAGAATCGAGGCACAGAGAGGTTGAGGAATGCACTCAAGTTCTCATAGACTGGTGCAGTTGGGATTCGAACCCAAGCCAGCCTGGTGCTCAATTTCTTGCTCTTAACTGTAGAGCAGATGGCCTCTCATCCTGGCAGGGTCTCTTCTAAACAGAGGGGATCTAGAGAGAGCAGACCCTGTCCTCAACGAGCTCACAGCCTGGTGGGGGAGGCAAGAAGAAGGTAACTATTGCAATAGCTTCTGGTAAGCGCAACAGTAAGGGCACAGAGAATGATGTTAGTGCTGGAGGAGGATGCCCAGCCCATTAGGGACAGGAGATCAAGGAGGGCTTCCTGCAGGAAGTGGCATCTAAACTAAAATCTGACCAGTGAGTGAGTCATACAAAGGCAAGGGGGCCGGGGTGGGGAGTGTTCCAAGGAGAAGGACCAAAGTTATTCAGTCTGGCTGGAGTATTCATTCACTCACCAAGTATTTGTTGGGCACCCACTGTGTGCTAATCTCTGGGCTAGACCCTGGGATGGAGCAGTGATAGATAGACAAGGCCCTGCCATGAAGGAGCTTATCCTCCAGCTGGGGGAGACAATGCATGTACACACTCGAAACAGAGAGGCCAGAGAAGTGACAGGGACCATATCATGTGAGGCCTTGCAGGCCACGATGAGGTCTTTGTTTTTTGTTTGTTTGTTGTTTTTTGGGCAGCGCTGCATGGCTTGGCTTGGCTTGTGGGATCTTAATTCCCCCATCAGGGACCGAACCTGGGCCCCCCGCAGTAAGAGCACGGAGTCCTAACCACTGGACCGCCAGGAATTCCCGAGGTCTTTTTATTTTATTCTGAGATGGGGATCGTTGGAAATTGTGAGCAGACAGCAACATGACCTACCTTTAAAAAAAATTCCTTAGCTCTTGCACTGGGGTAGGAAGGCAGGGGAGGAAGCTGAGGAGGCTGCACCTTAATCCAGGCAAAGGGGGTGATAGTCTGGATTAGGGAGGTGGTGAGAGAATAGTCTGGACCACATTTACCCGCCTCCTCTTTCCTCCCCCTGCTGAGAATCACTGGACTAGAAAAGCCCAAAGACGTCGCTGCAAAGGGAGTTTGAGACCCACAAGGAAAAGTGTGGGGCTGCGGGTCTAGCTTTGCGCCAGAAGGTGTCGCCCTATCATCAGAATGGAGGCACCACCCCCTGGTCTGGGTGGGGAGGGCGGCAACCTGCGCGCCGAGGGGCCGGCTCCATGGGGCCAGCCATCTGGTGGGGTCAAGTTTTCAGAAGCCAGACTTTCATTCTAACCAGAATCCCTCTCATCTAGAAAAATAACTACTGATATTTTTATATGCACCACACGTCACCTCAGTTCTTCTCACACTAGACTCAGGAGGTGGGTATAATTTTTGTTGCCGTTTTACAGGTGAAGAAAGTGAGGCACAGAGAGATGAAATGATTTGCCCAAGGTCACCAACTAGAAAGAGGCAGAGCCCAAATCCCAATCCCAGGCAGTGTGACTATGTAGTCATAGCATCATAACCCTGTGCTATGCTGTAGGTGCTCTGTTCACGTGTGTTGAATGAGTGAAGGAAGGAAGAATGAACATTCTCCAAGGACCCAGCCTAGGGCCTGGCAGTGTGTAGGGAGTGTTTGGGGGTCAAACACGTGAGTGAGGCCCTCACTGAGCTGGGGGTACACAGGTGCAGGGGAACAGCTCAGTCTCTTCACCACAGTCCTGTGAGGTGCTGTCCCATTATACACATGTGGAAACTGAGGCTCGGGTAGGTTAAGCAACTGGCCCACGGTCACACAGATAGTAAGTGGCAGAGCCAGGGTTGAAATGGAGGTAGTTCCCCCTCCGAGCTTTACCTACCCACAATACTGCAGGAATTTACTGAAAAGCTGTTGAGAGAATGAATCAACAAAGAGATGAAAGACTTTACTGAACCAGTGAGTGGAATGTGTGAATCAGTGAATGTGTTTCCAGGTTGGCAGTCATGCCTAATCACGACTGTGTCCCCAGTGCCCTAAAAGTGCCTGGTACATAATAGGTGGTCAAGAATTGTGTGGGAAGGAAAGAAGTAAGGAAGGGAGGGAGTGAGGGAGGAAGGAAGGAAGGAAGGAAGGAAGGAAGGGATGAAGGGGCAGATTTGCTGTCCTGCTCTCTCCTCTCTGGCTCCCTAGGGCCAGCAGCCTCGCTTTGTGCCCTTCAGGGAGGCACCTCAGAGGGCCCCCACCTGGTCTAGCAGCCCTCAGGCTCCCATGGAAGGTTGACCCTGGGTCCAGGCCCTGGAGGGCCTCAGAGCTCAGGACTGGCCTGGCTGGCTGCCCAGGGTGAGCCCCAGGCCAGCTGTGCTGACTGTAAACAACACCTCCTCCCCTGCCCAGAGGCTCCTGCTAGCCGACTCAAGTCACCATGCCCCTCAGGACCCTCTCTTGTTTGAGGGCAGAGCCAGAGGGTGGAAGCTTGGTTTTCCCTGTTCAGAAAACAAGCACAGAGATTTTAACAGGAGCTTAGCATTTATCAAGCTTATACTAAAACACCATCTCTCTCTGGTTGCTCACAGCAGACCTGGGAGGGGGTTACTTGATCTTTGTTTGTGATGAGAAATTAAGGCTTCCAGGTGCTTTTCTCCCCCACCTCTACCCCCAGGGCCCAGACAGGTCTTCTGAGAGGACCCTGGGGAACATACCTTTTAGTTCCGCCTCACCTGCTTTTCCTGGAAAGAAGACCCCAGGTACAGGGCAGCTCCTCTGCCCTACCAGCCCAAGTCTTGGTCTTTTTTCTTTTTTAATTTATTTATTTGGTTGCACCAGGTCTTAGTTGCAGCAGGCAGACTCCTTAGTTGCAGCAGGAGGTCTTCCTTAATTGCAGTAGGAGGGCTCCTTAGTTGTGGCTCGCGGGCTACTTAGTTGCGTCACGAGAACTCTTAGTTGTGGCATGCATGCGGGATCCAGTTCCCTGACCAGGGATTGAACCTGGGCCCCCTGCAGTGGGAGCACAGAGTCTTAACCACTGTGCCACCAGGGAAGTCCGCCAAGTCTTGGTCTTGATGGAGCCAGAGACAGTGTGGGTGAACTGGGGGTGTCAGGATCCAAATCTAAATAAAATAACAGGGCTCTAAATGAGCCCTTCTGGGCATTTTCAATGCATGGCATATGTGGGCTAGAGTCAACCACCATGTGCCAAGCCCCTTAAGTGAATTACAGAACAACCACAGCAGGTAGATCCTATTAAGCACCATTTTATGGTGCAACAGAGGCACAGAGAGGTTAAGTTACTTACTCAAGATCACAAAGCTCAGAAGCAGCAGAGCCAAGATTTGAAGCCAGGCGGTGTGACTCCAGAGTCCGCAATTGACCCTCCACCCTCTACTGAGGCTTCTTAACTTTAAAAAAAATTCTACAAACATTTACTTAGCTCCTTTCCCATGCCAGGCTTGGGAGCAGGAGGGCAGAATAAGGCATCTTCTGCCATGGCAGAACTGGGATCCAAGGCAGACTGGGAAGAGGATGGGGGCAGGGGGGAGATGGAAGGGTACAATGTTGGAGGTGAGTCAGGGAAGGGTGGCCTGGGGATGGGGGATTGGTCTGGTAGAGAAGCTCTGGCCTGCAGTTCTAGAGTCCTGGGTCTTCACCTCATCTCTGCCACTGACTTGCTGTGTGACCCTGGGCAAGATCCTACCCCTCCCTGGGCCTAGGTCCCACCATCAAACCATGAGTTTGGAATAACTCCCAGAGGACACAGGGCTGGCCAACCAAGCCTCAGGGTCTGCCCTCACTCCCAGGCATGTGCTCCTTTCATCTGAATTTGAGCTTCTTTTAAAGACAAGTTTTGGACCTAGGGTTCTTTGGGCTCTGTCTGTGACTCCGAGCTGTTAGCTCTGGAGGGCTTTCTGGAGGAGGAGGCTTTTGGCCTGGGCTAGGACTTTGAAAGTGATGGAACCTCCTAAGTCCTCCACACCCCTCTGGCACCACCTGACCTGGACCTTCTTTCAGGTCTCTAGCCCTAGAAGGCTGCATCTTTTCAACCGCCTCGGCCTCCTGCCCACCCCCACTCCAAAAGCTCTAAGATGTAGGAGTTCCCCTTCCCTATACAGGAAGGGAGCAGGGGAGCTGCCTCGGCCCTTTGGTGGTGGGGGACTGATCTGGGGTGACCCAGCAGAGGACCTTCTAGAGTCACAGACAATGATTCAAATTCCAGCCATACCACTTCTAAGCTGGGTGACCTTGGGCCAGTTGCTTGACCTCTCTGAACCTGTCCTCCTTGGTACCTACCTTGCGTTTGTGATTGTTGTGGGGATGAGCATGTGTTTGGCACACACTAGGTGCTCAATGGATGGGGCTGCTATAATCATTCTTCACGGGGCGGGGGCGGGGCCCAGGGCCCGCAGCCAGGCCTATATTTAGCCTAGAAAGTGTGGGGGGCCAGTGGAGACAAAGCGTGGCGGCCAGCCCAGGCGCCAGGGGGCGGAGCCAGCGAAAGAAAGCCTGCAGTCCCCACGTCCCCGCCCTCCTCTTCCGCAGGGTCACCTTGGCAGGAGGGCACCTTCACTCTAGACGTGCCTAGTCTCAGCGGCCGCTCTGTCCGCGGCGCAGCCCTCATCCTCTAAAACCGGCATCTGGGGAGGGGGCTGCTGGGGCCTGCGGGGTGGGGAGTATTCGGCCCCGCTGGTGACTTAAGGAAATGCCCCCTTTCCCAGCCCAGCTTCCTGCCAGCCCGGCCCAGGAAGGGACGCCACTGGGGTCGGGACGTCAAGGTGAGCCTGACCCCAAGTGGGGGTCGAGGGAGGGGGAAAGCTGGTCCGGCTCCTCCCCCCAACTCCTCGCCGATGAGTGTCGGGCTGCAAATAGCCCAGTGGAATCAGTGAGTCACGGAGGCTGGAAATACCGCGCCCCCGCTTCCCTCCCCTCCTCCCGTCTGCACCGAGCTGCGCGGAGGAGCTCTGCGGAGGAACTCCGATTTCAGTAGCGCCTGGGGGTGTGTGTGTGAGTCCCTCGAAAGGGTACTCAGACTCCCTGAACCAGTCAGCTTCCGAGCCAGGTTTCAGCCGGGCTATGGCCCTGGGGCTGTGTGACTCTAGGCTAGTCACTCGGCCTCTCTGGTCCTCAGAACCCATCTGGTACGAGATAGGCTTCAAGAGCAACCCAGTGCAGCTGGCCCAACTTTGGTGTCCCTGTGCCTGGGACAGTGCCTGGCAGGTAGTAGCAGGGGCTGGCAGTTGGAAGAGAAAGCGATGCAAGGTTTTTCAGAGAAATAATTCCCAGATTATTGCCCTGGTGGGCCTGGGAGCCAAAGGAGGGGGCCGAAGGACACCCACATTTCTGTGAGGTCTTGAACTTTGCTTGAGCTACCACCCCTGCCCCCAAATCTCAAGAAAGGTATGTCTGTTCATCCCCGGCCTTCACACTCTGCTGCCTCCAGCCCCATCCCAAGTTTGAGAACTTCAGGCAGGTGATCTCCAGAAGTCCATGATTCTGTTGTTTATTGTGTGTGCGGGGTACAATGCCAGAACCCTGCTCTGCGCCCCCCACCCCGAGTCATTTCCTAAGGGCCCCAGAATGGCAGGGGTGAGAGGGCACCTTACAGAACACTGACCAAAGAGGTGCAGAGGGCCGAGGCTGGCCTTGCCACTTGCTCCAGGGGCCCCGACTAACTGGGAACCACCCTTACCCATCACCCCTGCTTCTGTATGTGGGAGACTGAGCCAGGGTCACGGGGGGCAGTTGGGGCTCCCCAGAATGAAGGCAGACGGGAGGTCCTCGCCCTGGACTGGGAACTGGGAGGGAACTGGGGTGGGGACTCTTCCTGTGATTAGGACATTCTCTAGCAGGAAACTGTGGGCGCAGGGTGCACAGGCTGAGAGGCAGATTAAGGGGAACTACCCCCCACTGCACGGAGGGCTGGGAGGGCGGTTTGAGAGCAGCTTCTGACATCGTGGGTTCAAATCCAACCATCAGTGGTTAAGCTGGGTGCTCAACTATTCAGACTCTGTCCCCATTGAGAAGAATGGAGATTGCAAATCTGATTTTAGAACGTTCCGGATTTGGCTTTAACCAGTGGTAATGTTTAGTATTTGAAGGACAAAGATAAGTGTGCACGTGTGCACGTGCATGTGTGCACGCCTGTTTGTGTGTGCGTGTGTTTGTGTGCGTGTGTGGTATACACACACCAAGCCTATAGCTTCACGGATTATAGAGGACAGGATGGGGGGGGGGTGAATGGCCACAAGGGAAGGTTGGCAGGAAGCTGGGGTCCTGCCTTGAGGACCCAAAGCCCCATCCATGCTTCCTCTGTGGGGTAAGCTGTCTGCAGTGGAGGCAGCCCCGGGAGCCCAGGTCTCTGGCTGGGAGGGAGAAGGATCAGCCCCACCCCTTGGCCCAGGTTTACCTGGGGGCATATGAGCAGGTAACAGACGGTTCACACAGTTTATCACGAACCAGCTGTATTGGAAAAACCCCATCTATATACAGACACAATGTGGACCTGCGCTGGCACAGCTGGCTGTCTGGGGCACCTTGTGGGCAGACAGCCTGGCAGCTGGTTCGGGGCTTGGAGGGCAGCATAGGGGAAGCGGACCATCATGGCTGTCTCTGGCCTCCCTGTGCCCGGGCAGTTCACTTTAGCTGGGCACCTCTGCCTGTGATCTCCCTCTGCCTCTCCCGCTCCCCTTGGCCAAGGGGGTCCCAGGTCCCCAGGTCCCCAGTCCCCCTGCCCCTGCCCTGCAGAGACTCCATAGGTCAGAATTTGTCTGTCTGTCCTGCAGATTATTTGCCCAGAGATCCTGCCTGTCCCAATCCCCCTTCCCCAGACTGGCTTCTTCGGGATCTCCTGTTCTCCATCCCAATCCCTTTATTCTGGATTAAGTGAACGAGGCCATATCTGGAATCTGGGCGCCACAGGTGAAGCAAGGGGGTCCCTGGCCTGCCCTGGGTAGAGCAGAAGGCCACATTTGGAGGGGATGACCCACCTGGGGTCTGGGGTTGAGGTGTCAGGGCCTGAACCTGGGCTGAGATGTCCCAGAAGCTGTCATGAGGGTGTCAGGAGAGCCACTCTGGCCGGCCAGTGAGGGAGATGGGGGAGCTGGGGGAAGGGAGGGGGAGGCCCTCAGATTTTTATCTCGGTCCGGAAGATCTGCTGGACGTGCTCCGTGTGTGGTTGGCGCCGAGCCCGGATGGTGAGGCTGCCGTCCTCCCTCAGGGCCGAGGTCACCGACGTGGGGTCCACGTCCTCCGGCAGTTGGCACTTGTGAGCAAAGGTGTTCATGACCGTGCCGTCGGCTGCCAGCTGGGGAAGGGGTAGTGGGTCAGGGCAGGCTGCCCCCCACCCTTGTCCTGCTTACGTCCAGCCACAGCCCCTGCTCCCCAGTCTAACCCCAGCTGGGCCCCCCCGTGCCGAGGGGCTCTGCTCTCAGGTGCAGAGGCCCGGTTTAGGGGCTGGCCAGGGCTGAGCAGGGACAGGTGCTGAGGTGCTTAGAGGAGCTCCAGTGGTCCTGGGGGAGAGGCAAGGGCTTGGTGGGGGAGCTCAGATGGGGAGGAGACTCAGTGGCAGAATCTGGGGCTCCTGAGCAGCAAGGAGGTGGCACAGAGCAGAGCTGAGCCCTCTTGGGTACCCGGATACACGGTGTCCACTGTCAGGGCTCAGCCGGCGGCCCCTCCTACGTGACTCAGCCAGCACATGGTGTCCAGAGGAGCCTGGGGCGGCTGAGTCACTGGCGAGGGTGGCAGGGCTGGCACGTGCTGCCCACTGGTCCTGGTGCGCACAGTCCTTGGCTTCCCTGAGAGGCGCCCCTCGGGCATCCAGCCTCCTGTGCTCAGGGGAGAAAGCCAGGCCAAGGGGGATCCAGAGGCAGCCTTGGGCCGAGCCTCTTCCCTAAGGAGCAGCAATGGCTCTGGCCCGCTGGGGGCAGCATCCCTGTTCAGCCAGGGCCACACCCTCCTCCAGGGTGCAGGCCTCCTGGGAGCTGGGACTCAGAGACCCTAGTGACCAAGTGACCCTGAGACTTGTGGGTGGAGGGAGTGTGGGGTTTGGGGTGTGTGTGACCCTGAAGTGCAGGGCCTCTGTGCAACCTTGGGCCTAATTCAGGGGTCCAGAGGTGAGGGACCAGTGAGCCCCCCACCTCTCCAGATGCCCACAGGAAGGGCTATCCTGCCTCAGCCACGATCTCCCTCCTCTCATCTCCCTTCTCACCTCCCTGCAGCATCCCTCCCCCACTCCCCCATCCCCTGTGGCTTCCTCAGCTGCCCTGGACTCCGGAAGAAAGCATCTGGGAGCCTGGGGCAGAGAGAGGCAGCAACAGGGGGTCCCGTGGCCCACCAGCTACAGGAGCGAGGCCTCTAGTTTGTCCTGGGGGTTGGGGGGTACTGGGCAGGGTGCGGGGTCCCGGGATGAGTGGGGACACGGGGCAGAGGGTACAGGCGTGGGGCCCAGGGTCTGGGGGCAGGGAGCGGACTCACCTTCTCAGCTCGCACCTCGATGTTGTTGTTGGAGGTGGTGACGATGATGTCTTCAGGTGAGAAGTCGCTCACGTCCACGGCAAACTCATAGGCATCTCCCAGGGTCTTGATGTTGCCCTGCCCCCCGGGACGGGCTGTGGGGAGGGCTGCCGTAAGCAGAGCAGCGGGCGGGCTGGCACTCAGAACCCAGGTCTCAGGCTCCCCCTCTGGAGGGAAGGGGCTGGCCACCCGGGCCTGAGCTCCCCCTCAGCCGTAGCTGCCACCCTCCCTGCCACCCGCCCTCTTGCAGCACACCTTTTCCGCCTGGGGGATGGGGCCTTACCCAGCACAGGTGGGGTGGTGTGTGTATATGTCTGTAGTGACCCACCCCAGGCCTGGAGTAGGGGTGCGTGTAGCTGAGCCCCAGGCCAGAGCTGTTTCTTGAAGGCCTGCCTGTTCTCACGGCCACATCTGTCTCTGTGGCCGCATCTGTCCCGGTGGTCACCCGCGGCTGCAGCTGTACGGCACTTGCTCCCAGCAACTCGGCAGCTGCATCCATGTCGGGGGTGCCCTGGAGCAGGTGTCCCCTCCCTGGGCGCCTCCCCTCCCCACGGAGGACTTGCCTGGGAAGGCCAGGGGCTCCGAGTGGGGCCGCATGAAGCTGCCGAAATCCTCGGAGAACATGCTCAACGCCTTCTCCATGGGCGGCTCCTGGGCGGGAAGGGTGTGGGAAGCTGAGGAGGAGGAGGAGGAAGAATGGAAGCTTCTCTCCGCTCTGAAGGTGGAGGAGGTCCTGTGGCTCATCCACGGGAGGGCGGCCGGGCCCTGGCCAGTGGGCAGGGTGGACAGGAGGGCGCGTGGGCAGCAGGCTCGGAGGGAGCGTGCCAGGCCCCGGCTGCCGCCGCTTTATAAGGCCCGACCGTCCCTGGGCGCGGGGCCAGCCCCTTGTCTACCAGCTAAATTTAGTCCTCTCGGTGGCCCAGAGGGGCTGGAAATCTTCTCCAGTGAGACGGCCCTGCTGACAGTCCAACACAGGCAGGCCCAGGAGGCTGAGCTCACTGCCCAGCATTCCAGGCCGATAACTCCAGCCCTGGAGCCTCCCACGGCAACGAGATGGGGACCCATGCTGTCCCCTCGCCACTCAGACCCCTGGGCCCGCCTCAGGACCTTGTGTGTGTTCCGTGTTTCTGTGTCTCCCCCACCAGACTGCAAGCTCCTTGAGGACAGGGTTTTCTCTGTCTCCATCCCCTCTCCCCCTAAGTTCCAGCCCTTGGGGAGAGGGATCTAGGTGTGGGTGATCAGGGCAGAAAGGCCCAAGCCCCTGGCTCTGGGGAGAGTGGGAGATGCAAGGTCAGGAGGTCAGGGGTGCATGGAGGACCCCCACCTGCTGGACCCCTGTGTGAGGCGAGGGGTTCCCTCCCTCAGGGCAGATAATGTTCACAGCCATCTCTTAGGAAGGACTGAGACAGCCCCGGAGGGGGGTATAGAATGTGCAGCTGTTCCCCTGCCAGCTCCCACGGGGACCCAGATTTCATGCTTACCTCCCTCCCCACCCCCCACCTCCCAACTCTGGAACATTTCAGGACCCAAGAGGAGAAAGCTGAGGCCAGGCTGGGGCTTGGGCCTGGACTCAGGGGAGGAGAGCAGGTAATTTAGTAATGGTCCTTAACAATATAGAAGGTTATGTTCCCAGGAAATGTCTGCTTGACCTCCAGCTCAGAGGAGATGCTGGGGGTGGCAGCGGGCAGGGTCTTAGTCACAGGTAAAGGAGAGTTCCGCAAGACAATCATTCTAGCTCTGACTTCTGAGGTGCCTGCTAGGCACCGGCTCCTGGCTGTGAGCTCTCCAGCATGGCCTCATTTGATCCCCGCACGGCTCAGGAAGGAGATGGTATTCCCATTTTATAGATAGAGAAACAGAGCCTCACAGAGAGCCTGGGGCTTGCACACGAACAAGTGGCAGAGCTGGGATTTGAACCCTGTCTTATCTGATCCAAACCCTCCAGGAGGCCAGGGTGGGCTGAACATTCGTGTATGGAGACAGTCTAGTCCCGAACGCCCCTGAGAAGCACCTCTGCCCATGCACAGATCATGCGGGACCAGGGGATGAAGCAGGGAAGGCCGTTCTGGGAGGCCGGGGGTCCTCTGCTGCCCAAGTTGCAGTGTGGGGCCTCTGCTCCCCCCTCCAAATCCTGCCCTTCCTTCCCAGATCAGCTCCGGTTCCTCCTCCTCCATGGAGCCCTCTCTGATTGCTGCAGCCCACACAGGGGGGCCTGCCCAGATGCCCGCTGTACCAACTGGCTTTGCCCACCCCAGCACCTGAGTGTGACATGGTCCTCCTGGGTCCTCTCTCCCCTATCAGACTGGCAGTTCCCTGGGTTAGGGGTTTGCCTGTCTCCCCGTTAGATTGGGGGCTCCTGAAGGTAGGGACTGTTTCTCTTTTCTCTGGCTCCCACAACACTTCCTCCCTGCGGTGGTGGGCGGGGGGGGTCCATCAACACGGGTAACCACTGGTGCCGGTAGTCCATGAAGTGGGGTCAGAGTGGTGGCTGGAGCCAAAGGGGTCTGTCTGTCTGTCTAGTGGAGACTCCTGCCTGGCTTGTGTCACCCATCCTGGCCGACGGGGTTCCAGTAGGGCTGCCAGGAAGTTACCAGCACTGAGGTGAGATGGAAAGAGGGTGGGGTGGGGGTGGGGGACCAAGAAGCCTGCCACCCGCCAGGGAAACAGGAGCCAGTGGCTAAATGCAGACACAAGGTCATGGCGCTGAGGGCCTGAGTCACTGCTCCTGGACGTCAGATCTCATTACCCACCCCCGCCCACCATTCCTCCCCCCGCCTACCCCATCCCTAAGGCATCACCCACACATGCACTGGATCCACTGACTTCAATGGCCAGGAGGGACCCTGAAATGTCATCAAGGCCGTTCCCCTGTCTCTGTGCATGTCTCTCCTTTCAGATCCCAGGGACAGAAGGAGCTTCAGAGATGATCCAATGCCTTGAATCCCATACCTGCCAGGGCACCCCAATCACTTGGAGGGACTTGCAACAAACACAGACTCTTCTCATGTACCCCAAGATTCTGATCTGGGGTCTAGGGAAGGGACCAGGAATCGGCTCCCATCAGGTCCCCACTCAGCCAGCCCACAGGCCAGTGTTCGGAAACCACTCATCACTCAGCAGGTATCTACTGAACACCTGCTATGTGCCGGGCACCGTTGAGGCTCTGGGGGACTCGTGATGAACGAGGCAGAGATAGGGCCCTGCCGCCATGGCTCTCAGGCTCCCCTCATTGGACAGAAGAGGAAACTGAGGCTCCGAGTGGTGAAGGACCCATTAGGGATGGGGGAGCTGCTCGGGCATCAAGCTCTCACCCTTCGCTGCTTGATGCGGGAGAGGGAGAAGCTGGGGGCTGGCATGAGGGGGAAATGGCTTTGGGAGGGACTTGCCACCAGCACCATGTCCCTTTGCTTCCCTCTTCCCAGTTTCCTGATGCTCACAGGGCCGGAGGTGAGGGTGTGGACGTGCGGTGCTGGCTGGCTGGCCGATGCCGGCTATGAGTTGGAGCCAGCAGCTGCCCGAGACCAGAGACGGGTTTGGGATGTCAACAGGGCGGCCAGTTATCCTGTTACTGTACACAGGTTGGGGCAGCCGAGGCAACGGTGGGCCCAGGTCCACGCAGAGCAGCAAGCCTCCACCCCACCGCTCACAACACACACATGCTCCTAGTTGGGATTAACTTGGCTGACATCTAGGGGCAGAGGATGGCTCAGGGCCTCAGGATTTTAACAAGTCATTGAAGGGCCATCATGATTTTCAGAAAGGGGGCTTTGTCTGGAAGAGCGGCGGGGGCGGGGGGGGGGGGGGTGGGGGGAGGGGCGGGTGTTATCCCAGATCTCTTGCCCAAATCTTCTAAAAGTGGTATCAGGCACAAATCCTCTGCTTTGTGCCCAAACCCTTGCCCTGAAGGCTTAAGCCACAGGTGCTGGAGGAGCTCTGGGAAGAGGGAGAGCCACAGAATCGAAGTCTGGGTTCAGCCTCTGCTTTGTGACCTTAGATGAGTGACTGCACCTCTCTGATCCTCCATTATTATCTGCAAAATGGTGATGCTGTGCCTGACCCACAAGGGTGCTGGGAGGATGGACTGGGTTCCAGACCTAGTGTGCATGTTCTTGCATTCCGCTGGGGTGGGACAGGGTCTGTGGCATTTACGTAGAAGCCCCAAGCAGAGCCACTGCCCATTGGGTGCTGTGGTTTGAGGTAGTCTTCTCAGACTGGAGGGTCTAGACATGAGGATCTAGCCCAATTCCCTTCCCCCGCTCCAGCTCGTCGGCCCCCTCCCCAGCTCTGAGCAAGGCAGTTCTTCAAGGCAGGACCTCGGAGAGGTGTGAAGCCTTTGGAGTCAGGCAAACCTGGATGGAACTTTTGACTTTGTGCCTCAGCCTCTGTGACCCCGGGCAAGCAAGCAGCCTCAATTCTCCGAAACTCCGTTTCTTTATTTAAATATTTATTTATTACTTATTCATTTATTTTGGCTGGGCCGTGTCTTAGTTGTGGCACTCAGAATCTTTGTTGTGGCACGCGGGATCTTTAGTTGCAACGTGCGGACTTCTTAGTTGCGTAATGCACGCGGGATCTACTTCCGTGACCAGGGATCAAACCCTGGCCTCCTGCACTGGGAGCGTGGAGTCTTACCCACTGGACCACCAGGGAAGTTCTGAAACTCCATTTCTTTAAAATGGCCTAACACTGCCCACCTCACTGGGTTTCTCTGAGCACTCACTGATTTGGAAGAGGGTTGAGCACAGTGCCTGGCATATAGCAAAGGTGCAGTAATAATAACACCCCTTCCCTATGGGTCCTTCTCCTCTTCCTTCTCTGCTCTTTCAAACCCCTCCCATGCCCAGCTCTGAGAACCCAGAGCCCTGACCTTCAGCCCCTGCAGATGACCCCTCACCATCCTGCTGTGTCATGAGCTTCCCCCTCCCAGGCCCTTTGTACCCCAGCCGGTAGCTGGGTTGGGTGCCACCCGCCTCTGTGTGGCTCTGGTAGGTTGGGGAGCCCCTGCCCCTCGTCCCTCCTGGCTGCTCTGGCCTGCACCATTCAGCTGGCCAGGGCAGTTCCAGTTGGTTTGTCAAGGACATTCTTAATGGCCAGGGTAAACCCCGGCGGGGTGGGGCGGGGAGGAGGGGGGGCCAGGATGTTGATTGGTGGAACACACACCTGTCCAGGTGCACCTGAGCTGCAAGCAAAGGAGTCTCTGTCAGAGGAGGGCTGGCTGGGGCCACAGCAGAGCGGACTGACAAAGGTGAGGGGCCGCCGGGTGCAGAGCTGGGGCAGGGACTTGGATGGAACCTGCCAGGACCAGGGCAGGCAGGGCAGGAGCAGGAAGCTGGGGGGCAGGGAGCCAGCACCTCCTTAGGACCCTCACGGCTTCTCCTTCTGGGCCTGGGGTTTTCCTGACTCTGGCCTGAGCCGAGGGGTTGGAGGCTCCGGGATGGGCATGGGGAGTCAGAGTGGTCCATGGGGACCCCACAGTGAGACAGTGACTCCCCTGGGCAAGGAGACTGCTCTGAGCAGTGGGAGCAGACAAGCGTCCAGGGAGGGTAGGAGTGGCAGCCACAGGATGGGGAAGGGGGCTCTGAGCCTGGGGTCCGGCCTTGATCAACCTGCTGCTGGACATGTAGGGGACAGCTAGGAACCGCTGCCCTCATCCTAACCTTTAACACACACACTCGCACCCTCGGGGTCACCCCCTCAGGAATGAAGGCACACCAGACCCACGTTCCCTCCAAAAATGCCACCTTTCCCTGCTATCTCGGAAGTAGATATTGGAAGGGCCCAGTGGCTGGGTAAGGGCGTTGGAGCAGCTCACCAAGGGTCCGTCTGCCTGTCCACTCTCTCAGGGGCCTGATGGAGGAGCTGGTAGGGCTTCGTGAGGGCTCCTCGGGGAATCCTGTGACACTTCAGGAGCTATGGGGCCCGTGTCCCCGCATCCGCCGAGGCATCCGAGGTGACAGCTAGGTTCCCTTCCGCTCCCTGTCGAAAACCCCTCGGGACATCACCCTCCCCGGGTCCGCCTCCCCACCCACCTTGGAGCCCAAGAGCTGCCCCCATCCTGGGCGGCAGGGAGGGTGGGGATCTCTCTGCCAGTCTGTGGGACAGATGTGCTAGAGGTCTGCTCTCTGCCTTTTGGGAACGCAGCCCCCAGGCCTGATCACTCCGCCAGGGACCTTGCTAGGGGCCCAGTGGGTGCTCTCTGGCCTGACACCAGGACAGCCCCACCGGTCCTCGGACAACAGCGCAGTCTCTCTAGACTCTCGTGTCCTCTAAGCTATGTCCCCTGCGGAGATGCTGGAGAAAGTGTAGTTTCCAGCTCTCCCTCCACACCCTGCCCCCTCTGTCATTCTTCCATAAGTACCTCAGGAAGGGGCAGGGGTGGGGAGGGCGGGTAGGTCAAAGCCTCCCTCCTGGCGGGGCCAATAGGCCTGGCACCCACCGTGCTGCCACCTTCACTTGCACAAATCCTGCTGTCTCTCACGTGAGGCAGAGCCCCCTCCCATCTTCCCTGGATTCGACCACCTGGCCCCAGCCCCACACAGCCCCTGCCTCCCGCCCCCGCCCCGTGCCCTCACTGGGCCCTGGGCTACCACCCGATGCCCCTGCCCCAGGTGGCCTCATGTGGTTGAAGCAGAAGCTGTTCCGCATGGGTGAGGACTGGTACTTCCTGATGACCCTCGGGGTGCTCATGGCCCTGATCAGCTACACCATGAGCTTCACTGTCGGCCGTGTGGTCCGAGGTAACCCCTCCCTGGCACGCACGCCTGCTCTGGACCCGGGGCTTTCGAGCACGCTTTCGGGATGCCAGATGGGCCGCCAGGTGCAGCGGGGGTGGGGGAGGGCTCTGGGTGGGGAGGAGGCCTGGGTCTGGTCCTGGCTTTGCTCTTGACTTGCTGTGTGACCCTGGGCAGGCTCCTGCCCCTCTCTGGGCCTCAGTCTCCTCATCTGCCCAATGAGTGAAAGACCAAATAGTCCTTCTTCCTCTGAGCTCTATGCCCACCGCTTCCTGCCGCCCCTGCTCCCTTCTCCTCTCTCCTTGCTCTCAGCTCAGTAACTGTGAGGGAGAACACTTGTCTAGACCACCAGGCATAGAACATTCTCTCCCCATGCTTCGGCAGGCTGTCTCCACCCTGAGGTCTCCCTGGAAGAGGGGGCGCGGGGCAGGAAGGGTCTAACACACCTTCTCTGGGAGGCTTGCTCAGGTGGCATTACGAGGACCTGCCATGCACCAGACCTCATCTGAGAGCCCATTTGATAGATGGGGAAACAGAGGCTCAGAGATGTTGAATGGCTTGCAAAAGGTCACTCAGCTAGGGAGTGGCAACACTGGGATGTGATCCAGGGTCCTACTCTTGCCTCCTCTTGGGGATCTGCCACTTACTGGGTGGTCCTGGGCCACCGCCCTCTGAGCCTCCATTTCCTGGCCAGCAAGTGGGCATCTGAGGGCTGCAGAGCCCGTGGATGGCTCCCTGACTCCCAGCTGTCCCCAGCACACAAGTGGCTGTACCGGGAGATTGGGGACAGCCACCTACTCCGGTATCTCTCCTGGACCGTGTACCCTGTGGCCCTGGTCTCCTTCTCCTCAGGCTTTTCCCAGAGCATCACGCCCTTCTCGGGAGGTAAGCCCATTGCCACACCATTCACCTGTTCGCCTTGCTCCACAGTGCCCACTGCCCAAAGCCTTTTCCTGTCCTTCGGGGCTCCTGATGGGGGGAGGCAGGAAACAGTAACCCCACTTCACAGCCAGAGAAGCCAGGCTCAGAAGAGTTGTGTAAGTTGCCTGAAGTCACACAGTGAGAAGGACAGATCTTTTTTTTTAAATAAATTTATTTATTTATTTATTTTTGGCTGTGTTGGGTCTTCGTTGCTGCATGCGGGCTTTCTCTAGTTGCGGTGAGCGGGGGCTACTCTTCGTTGCGGTGCTCGGGCTTCTCATTGTCGTGGCTTCTCTTGTTGCGGAACATGGGCTCTAGGCACGCAGGCTTCAGTAGTTGTGGCACGTGGGCTCAGTAGTTGTGGCACACGGGCTTAGTTGCTCCGCGGCATGTGGGATCTTCCCGGACCAGGGCTCGAACCCGTGTCCCTTGCATTGGCAGGCGGATTCTTAACCACTGCGCCACCAGGGAAGCCCCAGAAGGACAGATCTTGCTTGACTCGGGTCACTGTTGGCTCTGCTCCCTTTTTGAAGGCTCCTCTGGGCCGGCACCATGGCTCCCCAGAGAGGGGCTCACGGAGGGGCGCATCTCTTCCAGGCCTCTCAGCTCTGCTTTCAGCTCCAGGCCAGCCGCACAGGGGAGCTGCAGGGATGCATCTGGGTGGCCTGAGATTCTCTCCTAGGTTCCCCCCATCCTGCAACAGCTGACTGGCAGGACCAGCTGGAAGAATGTAGGCAATTCACATCCCCTCTCTGACCCGCAGCTCCCTCGTCTGCAACATGAGTTTAGGAATCCTAAACTCACAGGGTTTAGGAGAGCTGATGGAGGTCATGACGTGAAGCCCTGTGCAGGGTAAAGCGATAAGGGTTTACCTAGATATTGTCCCTCCTCTTCCTCCCTACCCCCACCCCGTCCATCCATCCCCTGCCAAGGTTCTGGAATTCCGGAGCTGAAGACCATCCTGTCGGGCGTGGTCTTGGAGGACTACCTGGATATCAAGAACTTCGGGGCCAAGGTGGTGGGCCTCACCTGCACCCTGGCCACGGGCAGCACCATCTTCCTGGGCAAAGTGGTATGGACGGGCATGAGAGCACCCCACCCCGTCCCACCTGGCCCTCCTGTCCCCTCTGCCTTTTCTCCATCCCCACCGAAGCTAGGTCAGGGGGAACTCAGGCCAGGGCCTGCCTTCGCAGGGCTCAGTCTTGGGGAGGAGACAGGCCAGGTCCCCAGAGTATGACAAAGGAACTGGGGAGACGGAGGCATAGGGAGTAGGTGGGGCAGCCGAGCTGTCTCTGGATGAGGCTCCCTCTACTCCCCAACCCTGGGCCCGGAGCGGGAGGAAGGAGAGGAGCAAGGGCCCCGGCTCCCCCCAAGGGGCGGACCCTGTGCCCTGTGCGCACACCTCCTCTGGCAGGGCCCCTTCGTGCACCTGTCTGTGATGATCGCTGCCTACCTGGGCCGCCTGCGCACCAAGGCCATTGGGGAGTCTGAGGTAAGGGGCTCATGGGCACCCCCTCCTTGGAGGAAACAGACGGAGGGGAGGGCGGGGGCTGACTCTCAGCGCGGGACTCCGGATCCCCCCAGAACAAGAGCAAGCAAAACGAAATGCTGGTGGCGGCAGCAGCAGTGGGCGTGGCCACAGTGTTCGCAGCGCCCTTCAGCGGTGAGGCCCTCCCCCTGCACCCCAGGCTCCCACCCCCGACCCCCCAGTCCCTCCCCTGGCGGACTGACCAGCTCGCTCCTCCGCGCAGTGGAGGAACCCGCAGGGAGGATGGCGGCTAATCCGGTCTTGGTTGTTACTTCAGTCTTACCGGGAGGGCAGAGCCGCCCCAGGGTGGGGGTGGGCGTCGAGATGCTTCACGGTCACATTAGACAGACTTGGGTTTGAAACTCAGCTCGCCTTGCGTGACCCTGGGCCGGTGAGTTCAGTCCTCAGCCTCATCTCCTCATCTGTAAAATGGGGATTGTAATCGTCCCCACCCCAAAGGCTGCTGTAAGGTTTGAGATGGCCGAGAGGAGCGCCTACAAGCCTGTTCCCTGGGCAGGGGGCTCCCGCCCTGCCCTCCTCTCCCCTCAGCTCAGGACCAAAGAGAAGGGGTGGCCCTGTCTGTTCGGGCTGTGGGAGAGCAGGACGGGAGTGGTCAGGGCGCTGGGATGGGCGTGGTGGTGTCTGTCGAAGCTCAGTGTTGCCCCCAGGCGTCCTGTTCAGCATCGAGGTCATGTCCTCCCACTTCTCGGTCTGGGATTACTGGAGGGGCTTCTTCGCTGCCACCTGTGGGGCCTTCATGTTCCGCCTCCTGGCTGTCTTCAACAGCGAGCAGGGTGAGCCCCGCCCTAGACCCTGCCCCCTGCCCCGCCTTCCCTCCCTCCTCCCTCCTCCCCCCTCCCCTCCCTTCTCCCCTCTCTCTTCCCTTTTCCCTCCTCCTCCCCTTCCTCTCCCTCCTCCCTCCTTTCTCCTCTCCTCTTCTTCCTCTCCGCTCCCCTCCTTCTACAAGTATGGAAACGAATTGACCTGGATTGGGCATGAAGGATGGGAGCCCCGAGGGTAGAAGGGGGAGGCAGGGCCAGGGAAAGAGTATTTGGGGGCAGGACGTGGCAGCACCTCCACTCCTGCCTGTTAATTCTGAGCCTTCGGTTTGGCTGGGGTAGGAGTGTGGTCCCTGATCCCCACTCCCCTCCTTTCCCAGAGACCATCACCTCCCTCTACAAGACCAGTTTCCGGGTAGACGTCCCCTTTGACCTGCCAGAGATCTTCTTTTTTGTGGCGCTGGGGTGAGTGGATGCCTCTAGCCCCTCAAGAGCCCAACTGGGGGCCTCCCCCAGCCTGAACTGCTGCCCTCGGTTCTGGCGAGGGGCTCTGGACTCCCCTCCCCTCCCTGCAGGGCCAGCTGTGGCATCCTGAGCTGTGCTTACCTTTTCTGTCAGCGAACGTTCCTCGGCTTTGTCAAGACCAATCGGGTCCTCTCCAAACTGCTGGCCACCAGGTGCGCTCTGAATGGGGGCCAGGGACCCCCCAGGGTGATGCCCCTAGACTCTCCTGAGCCTTATATAGAGATCCCCACCCCTCACTAATACCCCTGTCCAGGTCCCCATAGTAACTGCTCCCCCACTTACTAGGCTCCCAACCCCAATATTTGAGCCCTCCCTCCCTCACTAACCTCCCTCCCCCTCACTGAACCCCTACTTCCCCGTGGAGCCCCTGGCCCCTTACTGAGCCCCATCTCCTTCCCAACCTTGTCTGCCCCCTGGCGTTGGCATTTCAGAATCAGCCCTCCTCCACCTTGGCCGGTCCTGCCCTGGTCCCACCTGCCTGGCGGGCAGCCCGCCTGTGTCCCAAGCTCTCCTATCAGCCCCGACCCCTGCTTACCCGAGCGGTGTGGGGCTGACCCCCACCCGTCCCCTGCTCCTGTGCCTCTTTCTCCTGTCCCTGCCTCAGCGTCAGCCAGCAGGGTGGCGGCCCGCTCCGTGGGGTGGGGGTAGGGGAAGAGGACGGCTGGCACTGGAGCTGGCCCTCCGCCCCCACCCCACAGCAAGCCTCTGTATTCCGCTCTGGCGGCCTTGGTTCTCGCCTCCATCACCTATCCCCCTGGCGTGGGCCGCTTCATGGCTTCTCGGGTAAGGGGTGCTGAGCTGGGGTGGCCAGAGGGGGGAATGCCCAGTCGTTGTCCAACTTGTGCCCATCATCTCAATCCCCACAACACCTATAAGGGGATGGCTGTGCAGCTCCAAGAGGGCCAGAGCCCTTCCCAAGGTCTCCCCCCAATAGGAAGTGGCAGACGAGGATTTGAGGCAGGGTCAGGCAGTTGGGGGGATGGGGGTGGCAGGGACTGCTGCCCGGCCCTCACGCAGAACTCCAAGCTGCCCCCTTCTCCAGCTGTCCATGAGGGAGCATCTGGACTCACTGTTCGACAATAACTCGTGGGCGCTGATGACCCGGAACTCGTCCCCACCCTGGCCCTCGGAGCCCGACCCACAGAACCTATGGTTCGAATGGTACCACCCGCAGTTCACCATCTTTGGGACCCTCGCCTTCTTCCTGGTTATGAAGGTGGGCTCCCGGGGCCCCCAGGGATGTGCGCAGAGCTGAGGCCAGCCTTGGGTGGGATGGGGTACCTCCCCATAGCATGTACATAGCACAGGGCCTAGGCCTTCATGCAGACTCCCTGGCCTGACCTCTGCCCGCTGTGTGGTCCTGGGCAAGTTGCTTCAGCTCTCTGAGCCTCAGTTTCCTCATCTTTAAAATGGGCTAGTTACTGTGCTTACATCAAGGAAGGTTGAGAGGGAAGAAAGGAGAGTCCCTGGCACAGTGACAGGCACACAGTAGGCACTTTGCCAGAGTGGGGATCCTTCCCCTGGGCACACCTTCCCTCACACCAGATACTGGCAATGGGAGTGTGCCTGGGCATCCTCCTTCTCCCTGGGAAACCCCCCTGTCCCCTGTCTTGTTCCTCCCTTGCCTACTTTTGTCCAGCTGCCTCTAACCTCTGCCCCCTCGGTTCCCACCACCCACAGTTCTGGATGATAATTCTGGCCACCACAATCCCCATGCCCGCTGGGTACTTCATGCCCATATTTATCTTCGGTGAGTCTGGGGTGTTGAGGGTCTGAGAGACTCAGGGTTATCGGGTCAGGGCCATGGCTACTGGTCCACCCACCTCCCCAGGATGGTACTGAGGTTGATCCCCAGGGATGGAGGGCTGTGGGGACTGGGTCAGCCTGGCTCCCTGCCCTCACCCTAAATCTGCGACCAGGAGCTGCCATCGGGCGCCTCATAGGGGAGGCCCTCTCTGTTGCCTTCCCAGAGGGCATCGTGGCTGGAGGTGTCACCAACCCCATCATGCCTGGGGGGTATGCCCTGGCAGGTGAGTAAACCGGGTTCCCACTGGATGGGCAAACATCATGGGTCTGGGCTGGACCCGGAGAATCAGCCAGTAGTTCTGCAGGGCATGGGGAGGTCATTAGCCTCCCAATGAGCCCCACCCTTCCCTGAGCCCCTCCCCTTAGGCTCCATTACTTTTTCTAGCTCCTGTCTTGTCCCTGGTGCCCTTTCTTCCTTACTGCTCTTTCCCTCACCAAGCCCAGGCATAGGGCACTTCCAACAGTGGCCAATGTGTGGCCTCTGGACAATTCCCACCCCAGCCCATGGCCATAGTCACAGCAGCCTTGCCCTTTGCATGAAGCTGTCTCCTGGCCTGAGCCCCCCTCCCTGGCTCTGCCCCCTGCAGGGGCTGCGGCTTTCTCAGGGGCTGTGACCCACACCATCTCCACAGCATTGCTGGCCTTCGAGCTGACCGGCCAGATCGTGCACGCACTACCTGTGCTGATGGCGGTGGTGGCGGCCAACGCCATCGCCCAGAGCTGCCAGCCTTCCTTCTATGACGGCACCATCATTGTCAAGAAACTGCCATACCTTCCGTGGATCCGGTGCCGAAAAATCAGGTGAGCGGTGTCTGCTCAGGCTGGCTGACTGAGGTGATGGTGTCTGGGTGGGCTGACCTTGGACATGGGTGAGCGTGGGAGGGGCCGACACATGGCTGCTCCCTAGTCTCCATTCTCTCCAGCTCCCTGTGTGACCTTGGGGGAGTCCTTGGCCTCAGTGTCTTACTGGTCATCAGTCGGTCTCCACAACAGTAGGACAGATATTGCCCATTTGTCAGAAAGTGGGGCTCAGAGAGGTGCCATGTCTTGCTCCAGGTCACACAGAGAGTCAGCACCAGCTCTGGGAGGTCCCACCCCTCCCCCTGCTCCTGCTCTGCTGTCCTCACTGGGGCGTTGGGAGCTGGAGGTGGGACTGGAACACTGCAATGGAAACGAGCTTTGAGGTCCTGACTCAACCAGACAGGGCCGAGCAGCCTCTGTCCCCAGAGAAGCAGGACTAAGAGGCTCTGAGAGCCCTGGGTCCAAGGCCCAGCTCCAAACATGTGCAAGTTGCCCCCTTCTCCAGACTCAGTTTCCCCATCTGTTAAATGGGGGTGGTTACTCCCGTGATTTTCAAACTTTAAAGCTCTTTTTTCCCTTTATGCCATAAAACTTTTCTTCAAATGAAATTCTCCAGCGACGGCTTCTGAATAAAACAGGTCAAAGTAGAGCTGGTCTAGGGGGGAGATAGGGGTCCAGAGGGCATAGGCCAGCTGGTCCCCAGGTTCCTCCCTCCCTACCTTGGGGTGCTAGGAGCTGTTCATCCCAGGAATCTCTTAGACCCTGCCCACGCTGAAGAACTGGCAAAACTCCTCCCGGCTCGCCCCAGCTTGTCCAGGGGTCTGGATAACCCCCCACCCCAGGACCTGATGGGAGCATCCCTCTGCCCCAGCTCTCACCATGTAATTGTGGAGCACTTCATGAACTGTACCATCACCACGCTGGCCAAGGACACACCGCAGGAGGAGGTGGTCAAGGTCGTGACCTCCACAGACACTGCCGAGTACCCCCTGGTGGAGAGCACAGGTGCCCGACAGGAAGGGGGAGCACGAATGGGGAGGAGGCATTCCCTCTACCTTCCTCTTGGACCTGGGAGGGTCAGGCCCAGGAATGGGTAAGCAGGGCATTGTACCTATCAGGCACCTGGATCCAAAACCGGGCTCTGCAACTGTGTGACCTTGGGCAAGTCACTTCACCTCTCTGAGCCTCAGTTTCCTCATTGGTAAAATGGAGGTAATAGCCATCCTACTTGCGGAGCAGGGGTAGGATGATGGGAACACTACTAGGGCCTCCCAGAAGGCTCCTTCCCTCAGTCTCCCCTTCAGGCATTCCCCAACTGAGTCACCTCCCTCAACCCTGTTGCCATGGGAAAGATATCCTTTTAGAGAAAAATGAGTGGGGGCCCTTGTTAAAAGACACATAAGCTGAATTTTGGGAGAGGACCTAGCTAGAGCATCATTTCCCTCTAGGACAAGTACAGTATGAGTGGGAAAGATAAGCTGGGGGGTAGGGAGGGGACAGCCATGCCCCACTCAGGGCCACTGTCAGCCCATATGTCCCCTTTGTGCAAATGAAACAAAATGCACACTTGGCAAACATAGCACAGCTGGATTTTGATCCCCACTTGTCCTTTGGGCAGGTATCTTGTGCAGTGAGCAACCTGCACAACCGTATGGGTCATCCCCATACCTACCCCAAGAGGCATAAAGCTATTTATGAGCAGCAGAACTGTAGTAAATCCCTTAAGCTCTATGAACTGCAGTTGCCACATCTGGAAAATAGGGAGGACAGAGTTGCCAGAGGTTCTCATCCCAAAGGCCAGGCCCTTCTCCCCACCCAAATTGGGACACCTATAACATTATCCCACAGAACACGCCAAATATCACACTTGAAAATACCTGCACATGGGTGACCCCTCAAGAAGCTTCACCCCCCTGCTAGAACAAGACAAACTCCACTTCTACCCTTAGAGCCACAGGAAGCAAAGAGTTCCCAACCAGCACAGGCCCAGCCTGTGGGACCCTGCTGCTCATCCAAGAAATAGCTTTAATTGTTTTTGTTTTTAAACAGGGAGCCTTTGTATGTCCAGTTGTAAAGTTTTTATTTTACTGGACAAAAATCAAAAATATCAGGCTGTCCCTCAAAACTAAATACCTGCAGACTCCAGTGATACCCTGGAGTGAGGCTTGCCAAGCCTCCAGCACACAGGAGGACCTCAGAACATGGTGGCCTTCCAGGTTCATGCCTTCACTGGGCTGAGCCAGTGCAACTTCCTATGGGAAATGAGGGACAAAGCCCACCCCTGACGCACAGACAGTTTCATGCAGGTGTCCCAGACCTGCTTCTGCCTTGAGGCCCTGCCAGGTGGGGCATTTTGGGGTGGGCAGGTTACCTCCCGGCCCCCTGGCAGCCTTACTTGGCCACCCTCAGCTACCACTCCTCCACGTCAGAAGCTGAGTGACCTTGGGCAAGACAACTAACCTCTCTGTGCCTCTGAGCCTCGGTTTCCTCTTCTGTAAAATGGGTGATAATAGTTCCTGACCCATAGGTGCTGTATGTTCCCGAGAGTCATGAGAACACCCAGCATAGTTCTTGGCACATCGTAGCAGTCCAGTAAACGTAAGTTCCTTTTTCATAATGTGGCTTTTTTCCTCTCCCTCTCCACTTGTCCAGAGTCTCAGATACTGGTGGGCACCGTGCAAAGGGCACACCTAGTGCAGGCCCTCCAGGCTGAGCCACCCTCCTGGGTTCCAGGACACCAGGTGAGTGCTCATATGAGGTGTCAGTAGAGGATGGGGAGTCAGCAGGGTTGTGAGGGGAGTGGCCAGCTGATAGCCTGTGGTTTGAGAGGGGCTGCCTGGGGAAGGGGGAGCTGTCCCAGGCCCCCATAACCCTTCCCCCATCCCCAGCAGTGTCTGCAGGACATCTTGGCTGGGGGCTGCCCTGTGGAACCAGTGACCCTGAAGCTGTCCCCGGAGACCTCCCTGCACCAGGTAATGGGGAAAATTTGCGCTGTGGGCAGACAGGGGCCCTGGGATAGAGGGGAAGAGCCTGAGAGGGAAACTTGGCTCCAGCTTCCCGGACATGCTATGTGGCTCTCTGTTCCTCCTGGGCCTGCTTCCTCACCTGTGGAACGGGCATGCAGTTCCCGCCCTGTCTGTCTCTCAGTTCCAGGGCTGTTGGGATGATGCAGAGACTAGGGAAGAGGGATAGCTTGGGAACCAGAAGATTCTGGATGGAAAGAAACAGTGGTTAAAAATATGTCTTTTCATCAAGGCACACATGGGTTTCAATTTCAGGTCTACCACATTCTGCCTGTGTGATCTTGGGCAAAGTACTTAATCACTCTGAATGCTGATCCCCTCCCCCCTGCAAGCACAGAGCCTGGCACATGGGTCATGGAGGGACAGAAGCAGGTTGGGGACCTAAGGGTGGCCCCAGCCCCTCTGTGCCAGTGGATGATGCCGGCTGGTGCTGAAAAACGTGTCCTTTCCACTAGTCCCTTGTGTGGACTCTGGGGACCCCTGGTGGTCACATTGGACATTGCAGGCCCAGGTCTTGGTCTCCCACCCACCATCACAGCTGTCCAGCCCTCCCAGGCTCAGAAACAAGGTGGGGTGGGCACCACTGGGACAGAGCCTGGCCCGGGCCTTCACCTCTGCTCAAAGCTGCCAAGCTAGGAAGAAACTGAAGCCAGAGGGTTCGGGTGGGTGCCACCTATCCTCCAGTGTTTCCTAACCGCCCCCCCTGCAGGCACACAACCTCTTCGAGCTGTTGAACCTTCAGTCCCTCTTCGTGACGTCTCAGGGCAGAGCTGTGGGCTTCGTGTCTTGGGTGGAGGTACCATGGTTCCGAGGGTGGAGCAAAGGGGAGGAGCCATGTTCAAACAGGCTGGGGAGGTGGGGGGCACCAAAATTCTGCCATCAAATTTGGAGGGGCCTTGGGACTTCCCTGGTGGTCCCGTGGTTAAGATTCTGCTCTTCCACTGCAGGGGGCGTGGGTTCGATCCCTGGTCGGGGAACTAAGATCTCACATGTCGCACAGCATGGCCAAAAAAAAAAAAAACTTGGAGGGGCCTCATGGAATTCTGATGAGCCTCACTTCCTGGCCCAGAGTAGCCAGCCACGTGGTCCAGCTACCTCTACCTTATTTTGTGGCCAGCCCTGCCATTCTCTGGGCCTCAATGACCTGATCTATGCAATAGGGAGGCACTGGCTCTAAAGTTCACTCCAGAATCAACCCTTAGGGGAGTCAAACTATACTGGCGCACCCCACTTGCAATCTCCTCTACATCCTCCCCACTCTGTTCTCTGTTCTAGTTGAAGAAAGCAATTTCCAACCTGACAAACCCTCCGGCCCCAAAGTGAGCCAGCCTGGCAAGATGAAACAGGGCCCCTCAGCTGCCCTGGTGAAGGAGATGGGGCAGAGACCCTGCCTCTCCCCCCCCGCCATCATAACGCACCCCTCCCCTCCAGCCCAGCTCGACTCCTCGGCGAAGTAGGCAGCTAAGCTAGCACTGAAGAGGCCCCATAGTCACCACGTCCTATTCTCCATGAAACAAGTGCTACCTGCCTTGAAGGACAAATCCCCCTCTGGACAGAACTCAGAATGCAAGACAGCAGAAAACCAGCATATGGTGGGTGCTCCATGAAAGAATCAAATTCACGAAAGAAGACATTGGGATATTCTGTCGCCAAGGGCACGCAGAGATGCCCTCTGAGGGTTGTATGACTCCCAACCGGAGGCTCCTGAGAAAAAATAAAGCTGATTGCCAGAGCCGTCTGTCCCTCATCTCAGCATCCATGGTGTTATCTTGCCACCTCAGCAAGGCCACATTCGCCAGCCCTGAGTGAGCTCTTGGGGCTCCCTGGCGGTCATGTGGGCCTTTGCAGGCCTGGGGCCTGGTTTCCCACGCCTCCTCATGTCCCCCTTCCTGGCAGGGAGTTATGAAAGCAGGTTCCCACCAGGTCTTATGGTGCCTGTCGTCATGGGTAAGCACGACCCTGTGGCCCAGTTTCCCTCACTCCAGCAGCCTCAGCCTCCTCCTTGGCTGAGCCAGGGTTGACACAGCGGGGTCCCCACGTGTGGTTCCTTGGAGAGTCCACAGGGCCTTAAGCATCCTCCACGGGGACCCGCCTGGCTGCTGGCAGCAGGTTGACCAGCTGTCTGTGTATTTTGGGGGTAGGGGCCCTCTCCAAAGTCCTTCTAGAGCTCCCCCCACCAGGGCCTGAGGACATGCCGTCCCCAGCAGAGACCAGGCCAAGTTCCTCCAGGGTGAATCCACCACTTTAATGTCTTCAGAAAACCTTCAGGGAGATGGGAGGGGGGAGCAGGGCACCAGGGAGCAGATCCAGAGAGTGACGGACAGACAGACACTCCAGAGACAGAATCCTCGTGAAGAGCACTAAGGAACAGATGTTAGGTACCCCAAGAGGCTACCCCGCCTCTGGTGGGGGGCAGGAGCACAGAGGGGAGGGGCAAGGAACCGAGCCCTGGGGTCGAGGCGGGTCTCCCAGGCCCCTCCGCGGTTGTCTGCCTGGGAACCTGGCTGTTGGCCCCTCTGGGCGGCCTGCCTGCTGTCTGCTGAGAGGCCTTGAGCTCGCTGATGGCAGTAACTGCAGGGGAAGGTGCCTGCCTGAGCCAAGTAAAGAGGGAGAAGGGGATTACGGCTCCCACTGCGGGGGGCAGGTCCACAGAGGCACGGAATGGTCCCCAAGGAATGCTGGCCCCCATCCCTGCCGCACCCACCCCGTGCCTGCCCTGAGGGGTCAAGAGATGCCCAGCCAGACCCTGGTGTCCTGATACACCTGGGCTGCCCACCAGGCAAGGTCACGGCGTGAGCAGGCTCCGGCCCCCGCCTCAGTTATAGAACACCTCGTCCTCCTCCGAGAGGGAGCCACTGTCCACCGACGGGAGGGAGCCCTGCAGGCGGGCCCCCCCCCTCGGGCCCCGGGGCCCCCAGTAGCCGCTGCCAGCGCTGCTGTTCGGGGCTGGGGGGCTGCGGGCCAGAGGCTCTGGTGGGGGGCTCATCAGATGAGGGCCATCCATCGGGGGAGGAGAAGGCCAGAAGACTGTCATCCTGCGAGGGGACGCTCAGAAGACTGTCTTGAAGGTAGATGCTCTCCAGGTCTGGAAAAGCAGCAGGGGTGTGGGGGTGAGGAAAGGAGCTCAGAAGAGCCGGCTCTGCACCTTCTCCGGGAGTGTGAGGCAGGGAGGGGGGCAGAAGACCTGCCTCCAAATCTGGCTTTGTCACTGCCAAGCTGTGTGACCTTGGTCACGTCACTGAACCTCTCTGAGCCCCAGTTTCTCCCTGGGGGCGGGTGACAGGGTGGTGGTGGCAGTGGCAGTGAGCAGAATAGTCAAGAGCAGGCTCTGGAGCCAGAGCCCTCAAATCCCTCTGCGCTCTGAGAAGTGGGACAACCAGCGCTCTTCCCAGGCCTCCACTCCCTTCCCTGCCTTGTCGCAGGGAGGAGCAGATGAGATAGTGGGTGCAGGCGCCACCTAGGACCCACGCTCCCTGAAGCCCTCGGTAGTAACCTGGGGTCCTAGAAAGGTGGTTGGGCTGTGCTTGGTGTTAAGGCTCAGATCCTGGCTCTGATGCCTGTAGCTGTGTAATCTGAGGTGAGTGTCTTGATGCCTCCGTTTCCCTCATTTGTAAAATGAAGATAACAGCACCTACTTCCTAGAGCTGTCATAAGAACAAAGTGAAATAACACATGTAAAGCACTTAGCACAGTGAGCACTTAATTCATGTTATCTATCTGTCTATCACCTATCTTTCTCTCCTTTATGCTCGTGGCACTCCTTGGGCAATGGGCAGGGCAAGGATCACCAGCCCCATTTTTCAGATGAAGAAAAACTAAGGCTGAGGGACAGAGGGGCTTGTCTGAGGTCACAGGGCAGAGCGGGCATGCAGCCCCAGCTCTGCCACACCCAGCCCGCCCTGGCGCCCGCCGGGCTGTACCCTGTAGCTGGATGACGTCCTGGGGGCTGTTCTCTGGGGGCAGCTCCTCGTCGTCCAGCGAGGACCAGGCACTCAGTGTGGCCTCCGTGATGGCAAACTGCTCGGCAACCCCTGTAGGGGACGGACCCGGCTCAGCAGGGGCACGGGCAGAGGGTGTGTGGGGCATCCGGTGCCAGGTCAGGCTGGCACCAGACATTGCCTCTTGGGGCTGCCCATCCATGCCCGGGCATGCTGATCAGCGTGTGCCCACCAATGCCCCGTCCACCCCATGGCATTATTCTTGCCTGCCCAGACGATGCCCAGGTGGTGACCCTGGGTCCCCTAAGGACTACAGCCCCAGCCAGTCCCCGTCCCCAAGCTCCCCCTCCGCCCTCTGACCTGCGGCAAAGCGGGCCTCACGCAGCTCATCTGGGAGGCAGCAGTAATGCTCGTCCTCGGCTGTGGACAACTCCCAGCCTGAGTGCTGGGCACTCCAGCCCTTCCACTCGATGAGGTGGGCCACGCGACCACGTGCCATGGCCGTGGGCTTTGTGATGTGGTCCTTGATGCTCTGCACCACTCCTGGGGCAATTGAGGGCAGCTGAGTGATGGCTCTGACCCAAGGCCCAGCTCAGGGCCCCACCCCCAATACCCCAGGCCCTCCAGTACCTCAGGGCAATCCAATGGCCTGTACCGCACATCCATTCAGCGCCCCGTCCTCTCCCAGTGCCCTGCGTCCGCAAAACCCACACCCACAGAGCCTGTACCTGTCCAGTTCCTCCCGCCAGGACAATGCCTTGTGCCCGCTGCCCGCCTGCCCCATGTCCTCCCACAGCCTGAGGCCCTCTCACGTAGATGCTCCCCACACATCTGCAGGCCCCACGGCCCCCGCCGTGTCCTGCTTCCAAGCAATGCTCCTGCCCACCTGGTGCTTCTTCTCCAGACCTGTCGCACCCTTCATTCCCTCTGTGACCAAGCTTAGACCCTTCTGCTCAAGGAGATTCACTCAAGGATCCATTCAAGATCCACCCAGCCCTCCCTGTATCCATTAGTTAACAAGTTCCGAGAGAGCAGCCCCTAGGCCTAGGACACTGCCCGCTCTGCTGAGGGTGGGACCTGTAGCAGGCAGGGAAGGCTTCCTGGAAGAGGTAGACTGGAGTCCAGCTTGGAAGGCAGCTTGAGTTGGATAAACAGAGGCAAGACTGGAGGCTATTCCAGAGATGAGAAGAGGATGAAGGCATAGAAGAGTCTGGCATGGTTCCAGGACGACTGGGGACAAGACATGGGGCAACACGAGGAGCAGGGAGGCAGGAGAGGCTGGGAAGCCCAACAGGGGCCAGACCGGGGGCTCAGCGAGCCAGACTGAGGGCGCCACTGTTCTGCTTAGAGCAATGGGGAGCCACAGCAGGGTAATGAGCAAGAGAGTGACAAGCCAGACCTGTCGTTTAGGAAGAACATTAGGGGCCATTTAGAAGAGGATTAGGGGCCAAGGGTGGAGAGAGGGGGACATTAGGGGCCATTGAAGGGATCCAGCAAGAGACAGGACAGGGCTGGGCAGATGGGGAGGAGGGCCTGGAGGGGTTCTTGTGAGTAGACCGGTCACATGTGGAAGATGATAGAAGGTTGTCAAGAATGATTCGGCATCTCCTTTAACCCAGGCTGAGAACTCAGATCTGGGAGTCACTGTTCCCAGAAGCCATGACGTGAGAAGCAGCAATATTTAAGAAAGAAAGGCATCCGTGAAGGAAACTGAGACATAAAACTCTGGGGAAATGGGAAAGGTGGAGGTGGAAAGAAGGGGAAGACCCCCACACACACAGGTTGGGGAGTGCTGGCAACCAGAGAAGGTTTCTGGAGGCGGTGGTTCAGTGGCCCCCCGAGGCGCAGGTGAGGTGGAGGGAAGGGGTTTCAGGTGGAGGGAACGACAGGGGCAAATGTGCGGGGGCAGCAAGGGCCCTCTGGGGAGCTGTGAGGGATGTAAAGAAATGGGAGCCTGAGGATCAAGGAGCAAAGCTGCGAGCAGAGGCTGGCTGGCTGAGAAGAGCCGGTGCTGTGGTCAACACGGGGCAGATGCCGTGCTGGTCCGGCGTGCCCACCCCCTGCCACTGCAGGTGCTGCTGCCGGCTCACACCTGTGCCCTTCTTGGGAGCCTTGCCCTTAGCTGATGGGAGCTGCCTCACCCAGAGGTGCTCGGAAGGTGGCAGCCAGTGATGGACCGATGGAGGAGTGATATGAAACCAGCCACCCTGGGACTTCCCTGGTGGCGCAGTGGTTAAGAATCCGCCTGCCAATGCAGGGAACATGGGTTCGAGCCCTGGTCCGGGAAGATCCCACATGCCGCGGAGCAACTAAGCCCGCGAGCCACAACTACTGAGCCCACGTGCCACGACTGCTGAAGCCCGCGCGCCTAGAGCCCGCGCTCCACAAAGAAGAGTGGCCCCCACTCATGCAACTAGAGAAAGCCCGTGCACAGCAGTGAAGACCCAACACAGCCAAAACAAACAAACAAACAAACAAATACATTTATAAAAACAAAACCCAGCCACCTCGCCTCAAAGTGCCATGAATTCTATGGTGCAAGTCATGCTCCTGTGCTCCCCATGGGATCAGGCTGAGAAAGACAAGACTTCCGCAGCTACACCTCTGCTGAGCTCCCTCCCCTGCCCTGTCCTGCTGCCCTTGCTCCCTACAGGCTTCCTCCGAGAATAACCTCTCAGGAAATCACTAGCACAATTCCCCTCTTGGGCTCTGCTTCTAGGGAATCTGACCCAAGTTGGCACGAGGGCAGGTTTCATGTGCTGCAGAGAAGCAGGGAGATCACCGCTGGCAGACACCTGGAAAATTGGGGCCATCCCCTCAGAACTTGTGGAGAACCCAACAATTTAACCCATGGCGGGGTCGGGGGTGGGGTGGGGGTGGGCAGGAGCCCTAAGTCCTGCAGAGCTCAGCACGGAACCTGGCATTTAGAAAATGCTGAATCCAGCAGGGCCGCAGTCCTTCCAGCTGCAATTCAGCTTTGACCTTCCCACCGCCAGTGCCTGGGGGTTGCTGTGCGAACTTCCAGGACAGGAGAGGGCAGCTGGAGCTTACCCACGAGGGACGAGGTGGCCAGGGCTGCCACGTTGTAGTTGCTGGAGCAGGATCTGGAGTCGGACAGGTAGCCGTTGGTGGTATGGAAGCACCTCTGGAGAAACAGGGCGGGGTGGGGGGTAGTGGTGAGCAGGGTGGGGCAGACCTGCAAGATGATTTCCCCCCACCCCTCCCATCCCCATTACGCACCCTCCCCACATCCTTTGGCCATCTTGCCAGCCCCCCACAGGACCATCCCCAGCCCTGTTTCCATCAGGCCCCTCCCCCAGGGCTGGCAGCCCTGTGTGCCCAGGCTGGGCCCAGCAGAGGGAGGGGCAATGGTGTCAGCTGGGGCTGGCTAGACTGGGGGATGGGCAAGTGCACTGACCTGCCAAGGATCCCAACAGAAATCCATCTGTTTGTCCTAAAACAAGAGGAGAAAGAGGAACAGGCAGGGTCTGGCCCACTGTGCCAGCAGATGGCGCGAATCCTGGAGCCCTGGCTGGTGGTGTGGGTCAGCCTTCTGGTCGCCCCTGAGGTCGGGGTCTGCCTATTCATGGGTCATGCCCTGGTGTCCCCTGGCATGCAGAGAGAGGAGCGGGGGGGGGTGCAATGATGGCTCTGCCAGGAGACGCAGTGGGTTAGGGGATAGATCAGACCTGGGCTGGCCTTTGACTCTGCCACTTCCACCTGGGTATCCTTGGACTAGTGACTTAACATCTCAGAACATCAGCTTCGTCCTCTGTAAAATGGTAACAATGCCATTTATCTCACAGGTTGTGCTGAAGCGTAAATGACATAACGTAGGCAAAGTGACTAGCACGACGCTTAGCATGTGGTATATGCTCAAAAAACAAAAGAAAAGGGTAATTATATCAACTGGTAGGTTCAAGCCACAACCTCTGGGGCAAAGATGGAAATTATGCACGGGATTTGAGGCCCTAGCAAGATCGTCCTGATCTACCTGGACTGAGAATTCCATTCCTTTACTCTCCAGGTGGAGTGCAGGCTGCTAAGGAGTCTGTGGGCTGGTAACAGAACATCTAATCTGCAAGGCTGAGTTGATTTGGGTGGGAAGCCCTTCAGCGTGGGACTCTCTTTTCTAAATAGGTCTGGTCCAGTCCCTGATGCCCAGCCCAATTCAGACCTTCATCCAGCTAAATACCAACCCTGAGGGGTAGTGGCCAAGTTCGGCAGGGACAGAGGAGGCTGAAATGGTTTCTGCTCCCTGTGGGGAGCCGTAGGGCACAGCCCAGGAACCAGGGCATACGTGGGGGTGAAGGTGGGGACGAAGCGTGACCAGTTACCTTGCCAATGACATGGTCTGGAGCCACGATGGGTGGGCGGCTGGAGGGCAAGTCTGGGCTCAGAGGGGCCGTGCCCTGGGGCATGGGGCAGTCCTTGTGGGTACTTGTGAGCAAATCTGGAAAAAAGAAAGACAAGGAACTTAGAAAAGCCCAGAGCTCTCTTGCTCACGAAGCTTGTTCAAGCCAGTCCTGAGAGATGGGCGTTACTATATTATTACATCATTTCGTAGAAAACAGACTCAAGCTCACAGCAGGTGAGGAGTCCAGCCAGATTCCCTCAGTGGGGGTTACTTGCCCACCTGCTTGTTACTCCATTTGCACTGATTCTAGTACCCACACTCCAGCAATTTTTTGACCTCATGGAGACCTCCAATCCACTTATTCTACCTTCCACTGACTCCTCACGTCCTCACTTCCCTCCTGGCCCAGCTAAGACTTACTGGCACATCCTACAAGCTCTCCTTTGCAGACACCTTTGACTCTCTTAACCCTGTTTAGTCTAACCCTCTGCCTGCTTCGTGCCTGGACCCTTCGAGCTGCACGTCGCTGGGGAAAGTCACGGGCGTCATGTTAAACCGGCACCTGCCGGCCTCACACAGCCCGCTACCCAAGGATCCTTCTAGGTTTCTCTGATTCCTGCTCGTTTGCGTCCTGCGAGGTTGACTACCTCATCCTCTTTCCTTCTTGAACTCCTGACACTGACACCCCTGCTGCTCCCCGGACCTTGCTGCTGGCTTCTCTCCAGCCCTCAATGCAACCCAGGAGCCGTCAGAAGGCATCACCCCACTCTCTCCACCTCAAATCATTGCCCTGCCCGCATGCCACATAGTCTGCTTTCCCTCTTGTGACAAAGGAATAACTGTCCCCCTTCGGTCCAAGACCAGTCCCTCCCCCCCCCACCCGGGGTCTGGGCTCCGCCTCTGCCCTCCGTCCAGGGCGGGCTTCTGCGCTTTCTCATGTTGCCTGTGTTCCCTCCCCACCAAGTCAGCCCATCAGCTTGGCACTGGCTGCAATGTCTCTCGGCCCAGGGACTCTTGCCAGCATCCCCTCTCCTCTCTTCTGCCTCATGGAGTCCCCTCACCTCTGGGCCAGCCCCCAGCCCCGCCTCTTCCCCCCTTTAAAGACCTACTCCCAGCCCCTGCTTCCCTCTACTCCGTGCTCACTCCTCTGTCCCCTTCGTGGCCAGACTTGTGTCCGACCTCTACTTCCCATCTTTTCCCATTTTCTCCTCCACCTGTCCCAACCAGCCTTTCATGAGACAGCCCTTGGCAAGTGGCCAGAATCCTGCACGGGGGGGGGGGGGGGGCAAGTTCAGCGGCCCCATCTTCGGTGGCCACCCAGGAGGCACAAGGGTGTCGCCCATCCCTCCTTCCCTCTCCAGCCACACCCTTCTCCCGCTTCCCTCCCGCCTCCATGGCACTCTTCTTCATCCTCCCTCACTGCTCATCCCCTGAGCCCGCCCCACCGCTCCATCCTGGGCCCCTTGCCTCCCTTTTCTCTCTCCCAAGAGATCTCACCCATATGTAGCTGACACCCACATTTACACCTCCAGCCCCGACTCTTTGCTTGAGCTCTTGAATGAGTTTCCAGCTCCCTACGTGGATGCCCAACAGGCATCTCAAGCAAACTCCGGGCAAAACGGAACTTGCAAACCTGAGTCCATCTTCCTTTACTTCCCCAATTTTAGAAAATGATGCAATGGTCCGCCCAGCTGTACCAGCAAAAAAATCCAGGAGCTTTCTGGGTGTCCTGCTTTCCCCACCTCTCCCCACCAACCCCATCCAATCAACCAGCAAGTCCCACTGGCTCTCTCTCAGAGCTCCATTCCAGATTTATCCTTCTCCATACCCACCGCTGTTCCCCTGGTGGGACCCATCACCTTCTCTCACCAACAGTCACCTGCTTCCCCTCCTGGCCCTGCCATCCACTCTCTACCCAGCAGCACAGGGACATCACATTCCAGGTCAGACTATCTTCACCTGCCCTGGCTTCCTTGCATCGCACTTTAGGAGACTGTCTTCACCTGCCTTGGCTTCCTTGCATCGCACTTTAGGAGAAGAGCCAGCCCCTCACCTCGGCCTTCAGGGCCGTACACCTCAGCTCGCCCACTCCTGACCTCAGTCCTCTGCCCGCCCCCTCGCTCACTGTTTCGGCCACTCTGGCCTCCTTGCTGCTCCTCAAATGGCCAAGCTTGTTCTTTGGCCTTGCTGTCCCCTCCCCTGTGCCTGGAACACTCTCTCCCCAGATCTTCCTGAACCTCATCATCCAGGACTCAGCTCAAGAGAGCCCTTCCCTGGCCACGCTGTTCAATGTGGCCCTCCCTGTCCCCATGCCGGCCACCAGTCATCACCCTCTGATATTTCTGTTTACTTAAGAGTCCGACCGCTCTCCCTACAACGAACGTGAGCACCTTGAGCACGGAGACCATGGCAGCCCTGCTCAGCGCTCTGCGTCCCGAGCGTAGAACCCCGCCTGCACTTAGTAGGTGCTCTGTAAACATCAGTGGGGATGATTTCCACCTTTATTACAGCATTTAGCACAGGATGGCTGGTAAAATTATTTATGTGTGTGGTGGGGGCAGGGCAGGGATCGGCCTGCCCCTGATGCATCCCTAGGGCCTACCACAATGTAGGTTCACAGTCGTTGCTGAGGGAATGAACACCTTGACCTGAGCAGCTGGAATTGCTGGACTGAATCCTTGTGCCAAATTGAAGAGGACTCCTCCACCCCCCCAGGATGACAGAGAACACCATTATCATTCATTTGATTAATGCATTTAGTTACTCTTCCATTCACTGAAAAGTATTAGCTGAGCACCTACTATGCGCCTCGCGCTGTTCTGAGTACTGGGGACACAATGGTGAAGAAGACAGAGATGGTTTCTGCCCTCATGGAGCTGATGTTCTAGTGAGGGAGAGAGACTATTAACCGAAAACTCACAAATGAGTAAGACCTATTAGGAAACAATAATAGCTATGAAGAAAAAAATGACAGCGTAAGTAGGAGAGGCTGGAGAGGGCTTCTCAGAGCTGAGGCCTGAGTATCAGGAAAAGCCCAGTTATGTCAAGATCTGGGGGATGATCGTTCATTCATTCATTCATGCATCCATCCATCCATCCATGCAGCCATTCATTCCTTCACCCGCTGAGCACCCATCTACTGGATGTCTACACTGTGCAAGCACCTGGAGACGAGGTAGGATTAACTCCATCCCTGCCCTCGGGGAGCTCACAGTTTGATGCAGGAACACCGCCCCCACAGAGCCCCTCATTCAAACACAAGGCTGAGCCAGGGGAACAGCAGTACCAGGGGACCGCTCTGCTTTCTACATTCTTCTTTCTCAGTGTGATGGCAGAGTCCTCACCTTGACCTAGAGAGGAAGGAATCTGTGGCTCAACTTGGCAGGTGAGGAAACTGAGGCACAGATGGGGAAGCCACTAGCCCCAGGCACACAGTCAGTCGCCGGCAATCAGGACCTGAGTCCTGTGGGTCTGACGCCGAGGTTCACTCTCTTCCAAAGCACAAAAAGAGTTTTGATGAGTTCGGGGTGGGGATTGGGGGCTGCGCAGGAGAGCTGATGGCAGGAGCTGGCCAGGAGGTAGGCGGTCCAGGAGAGCTGGGGATGGTGGTGCGGGAAGACCGTGGGGACGGCACGGGTGGGCGGGGCTTGCACGAAGCCATGGGGTCTGGAAGGAGTCTGCCAGGAGCAGCAGCAGCGTCTGGGCTGCCACAGGGAGGGGGACCCTCTGCAGGACACTGGTCGCAGCCTGCAGCCTATCCAGCCCTGGGCACTGGCTCCCACCACCCCTTTCTGGCTTGGGCCAGCGCGGGCAGAGGCGGAGGAGCTGACGGAATGGAAGCCGACAGGGCTTCCTGGAGGAAGCTGAGGCCAGGGAGGGTCTGAGGCTGGAGATGAGAGACGTCAGGCAACCCCAGAGACGGGGCTGGGGGCGCCACTGGTGGATGGAGGAGAGTGGGCTGAACTGGAGACTCGGGGCAACAGGGAGGGAAGAACTGGGTGGCAGGGGATGGTGTGGCTGCTGCACCCAATCCCCCAGATCCCGGTGGATCTGTTTCTCCCGTTTTTGTGCACCCACAGTCCCCTCCCCACGTACTTTGCTTCCAACAGGCAGCACCTGAGGCTCTTTCTAGGCGGGCTGCCCGCGGGCAACTAGGCTGAAACTGAGAAGTGATGCTGCTCCCACCGGAGCAGCCCTTAGCCCATGACTGGAGGGGCAGGACCCCAGCTCCTCTGTTTTGGGTGGGAAAACACTGAGCTTCACTTACATCCCAGAGTTCCCTGTGGGATTAGGCGGAAACCACCTCCCGCAGGACGACAGACACCCTTTCCTGGCTGCATCTCCTCTGCCTCACTCTCTCCACTCCTGTACTGGTTTCCTCTGTAAGATTTCCTTCACATTCCAGCTGTACCCCCATCCCCGTTTCAGGGTCTGCTCCTGAGGAACTGCTCCTAAGACAGCTGGGTGAGGCTTTGGTGCCAGATTGCCCGGTTCAAATCCTGGGTCTGCCCTTTATTACCGTGGGACCTTGAACAAGTGACTTTGCCTCTCCAAGCCTCTATTTCCACATCTGTAAAATGGGCAGCTGAGGGGGACTGCTCCTGTTCCTCAGGAATTGTCTACCAGGATCCAAACTGAGAACCAAGACGCTTTGAGGGCCCCGCTTTTGAATAAAGTCGCTGTCGGGGGTGGAGGCGGGATGGGGGTAGCAGACGCTCTCTTCAAAGTGGCTGAAACCGGCTCTGCTACCCCAGCCATCAACCCCCTTCTGACTCTGACTACCTATTTCTCCCCACGGGGGCTCCCAGAGACTCACCTGCAGAAATCTGGGAAGCCTGCAAAGGGGAATATTGTGTTGTCAAGGGTCAAGTAGACACTGAGGAAGGGGCCAGGTTTGAGCCTTGCTCCGCCCAAGGCTCCATTTTTGCTCCATTCTTGAGCAGTCCCCTAAGAGGGCTGCTTGAAGGCAAGAGGACCCCAGCCCCAAGAGGCTGCAGGGTGGATCACTTTAGGGGGAAAAGGGAATTCGGCAGGGAATGCAAGAGGTCAAATCAGGTCAGATCTCCCACGACATGGGCTCTATAGTGGGGAGCCCCTCCCGCCGCCACCATGGCTCCCCAGAGAATTCACACGTGCTAACCCGAGAGACCCTGGCCCCCCTCCCACCTCATGTCCCTCCTCTCCTCCTCTCACTCCAACACACTCCTGCCTCAGGGCCTTTGCACTGCCCGTTTGTTCCTTTTCTCCATCTGGGACTCTCCTGCCACCTACAGGTTCACTCCCTCCCTCCGTTCATGTCTCTGCTCAAATGTTACAACCTCAGCGAGGCCTCCCCCAACCATCTTATTTAATATGACACCCGACTCTTTCTATCCCCTCACCCTGTTTTACACCCATCACTCCACAATGTGTGTGTCTGTTTCCTTGTTCATGGTTTCTCACTGGAACATGAGCTCTGTGAGGACTGGGACCTGGTGTTATTTGCAACATAGTCCCAGCACCTGCCTAGGGCCTGGCACATAGTAGGTGCTCATTAAACATTTGTTGTAAGAATGAAGGAATGAATATTTGCTTGCCTACAACACAGAGGCTTCATCGCTGAGCCAGTGGTAGCCAAGGGAGACCACTAGAGCTCCAGATAAATACAAATGTCTAGGCCATTTTTTCTCAAGTTCCTCATGCCAGACCCCACCATGTCAGAGAAGAAAGGGACCCAGAGAGGGAGGCCTGCAGAGTAAAGAGCAGCCAGCCATGGCTGACGGGGAGAAGGAGAGGGTCAGACGGGATGCGAGATGAAAGTTGTCATCCAAACTGGGTGGACTGGACTTAGTGTCCGGAAGAGGCAAGAGAGTTCTGGAATCTGCCCGAAGGCTGTTACGGGCAGGCAGGTCAGGGAGGTTCAAGTGAGACTGTCTGGAGAGGGGACCGGAGAAAAGGAAAGTGGAGCCAGTTTAAGCCCCCACCCGCTGAATCCACAGCTCAGTGACTCGGGTGCTAAGAGCAGCGAGGGCAGCGTGGGATCATGGGGGCTAAGCCGTGCACCCCATAGTGTCCAATACATCTTGCTCTTTATGCCCAGTCCTGGCTGTGTGACCCTGACAGAGTCCTGCCCCCCTCCGGGCATCAGAGTTTCCATGTGTACAAAGGCAACGTTCCAGGTCCCTCAAAGGTGGTGTTCAAACCAGGGGCGCATCCTTTAGTGGGTCAAGCAAGCAATTTACTAGGTCATATTTTAAAAGAATGAAGTAGAATTGAGTAGAATAGAAAATATCAGAACCCACTGCAGAGACAGGCTAAGTCTTATTTCATGAAGCCTCTGTTTAAATTGCACAGACACACATGTGTGCACCTGTGTGTGTACTGGATTACAATGCAAAATAATTTATTCTTATGGGTCCAGTCAAAAAAGTTTGAAAGTCGCACTCTTAAGGTGCCAGCATGCACAAGCTGGGGCCTCCAAGGTGGAGACAGGGTGATGCTGGCTACAGACTACCCCTGGGAACTCTGAAGGGTGAGGGAATATCTCCAGGTCCCTGCCCATCGCCCGAAGCTGTTTTAAAACTCTGCAACCACAGGCCGGGGAGCAAGGGGAGCTGGCAGGTGATGTCCAAGGCCTGGAGGGACGTGACTTGAACAAAGTTATCTGTCGACGTGGTGGCGGACGTGGGCTCCTGGCTCCCAGCCCCCTCCCCAGCTTTCCTGCCCCGCATCTCAGCTGGGGTGCAGGCGCCTCTGCCAAAGCTGCCTTCTCCCCTGAGGACTTTGGCCCCGTGATGTCACAGGCTGGTTGCTATGGAGACGTCAGGTAATGAACCAGCCCAGGGTGAAATCACAGGCTGCTTTTCGCCCAGCTGGGACCGGCAGCCACGTCACCACCGGCAACTGGAAAAACACAGCTTTCATGTGGGGTGGGGGCTGCGGGATAGCCTGAGGAGACCCCTAGCCTCTGCTCCTGTGGGCACTTTCCTCTCCCAAGGGAGCTGTGGGGATACCCCCCCTTTCCCAGTCCACACCCTACTCCCCCGAACTCAAGGTCTGAGGCTCCTTCTCAGACTGCCCCCCTCCCCCACCTGCCCTGGCCACAGAAGTGACGGGCCTCTGGTTGCCACGGCAGCCTGGACGGGGCCACCCTGATCCTTCAAAGAGAGGGGTGTCATCTAGATGTCCCCTCCATCCCTCTGCCTTCAACCGGAGCTTCTCTGCGAACCAAGGGTGCTTCCTGCCTTCCCATGCCAGCTCCTCAACCTGCTAGAGTCCAGCCACCCGAGCAGATCCTCCTGATGTTTCACCTAAACCCCTCTGGCTGCAAACACTCCCACACTGGTTTTCTCTGCTCGTTCCTTGGGTGCGTCTGCAACATTACCACCCAGATTCTTCTCACCTCCTTCCCAGTCGTCCAGCCCCTTGAGCTGTTCCTTGGTGCCTATGTCCCAGCCCACTTGTCATCGTGGCTGCCACCTCCCCCAAAGTGTCTCCCAGGGCTCCACACCCCAGGAGGACGTAGTGGTTCCAGGCTTCACCTTGCTTCTTCTCAGCAGCCCAGAGAGGGTAGACCTCCTCTTGAAAGCACACAGTAAACTGAGCAGCAGCCGAAGCCCCTCGTGATGACCCTCCCTGGACAGTCACGGGCCTCCCCGCTAAGCTTCTTGGGACCCCTGCGGCCAAGTGCAAGATGCGGTCCTCCAGCCATCCGCGCCCTAGGTGTGTGCTGCGCAGCTGTGACATGCCAGGTTCCTGCCTTGCACCGAAGGCAGCACAGCGGGCAAGGCCTTCCTTGCACAGTCCCTGCCTGGGTTTAAATCCCGGCTTTTCACTGTCAGCTCCAGGGCTATGGGCCTGTGATGCGGCCCCTGGGGGCCTCAGGGTTCTCATCTGTGAAATGAGAATACTGGCGGGTGGCCGTGAGGATGAAGCACTCCATAAACGACAGCGGCTCTGTCCCCCCTCTCCTCCCAGACCTCACATCCTCTTTCTGGACCTGGGACAGATCTCAGGCACCACTCCTCTGGTCCTTCCCCAGGGCTGGAACTTGCCCTGGGGGACTCTGCAGAGGGAGGCCACCAAGGGTGAGTCCTTGTGAGTCACTGCCATGGCTGCAGTCCGTCCCTCTGAACTTGGCAGTGGCCTGGCCTTTAGGAGACAAAGTGCCCCCCGCCCCCCAGGACACTGATTTACAGGTCACGAGGTCCACGTCCACGGCAGTAGCTCCATAAGTGAGTTGATACAACTCAGAGCTGCCCAAAGGGGTCCCTTTCCATGTTCTCTTCAGGACTTTCCACACATCCTAGCTCCTTTTTACTCCCTCTGCCATCCTGTGGCCCAACTTCTTTGAACACCCTGATCTAGCCTCACCTCCTCCAGGCAGCCTGCCTAGATTGTCTTCAGGTGTATTAGGCTATTACCTTACCAGCAGCCCTAGTGGGCAAAGTCTGGCATGCAGTGATTTGCTTGCACTGTTTATTGAACACCTACTATGTGTCAGGTACTATCCTAGGCCTTTCGATCCATTATCTCTGATTCAATCTTAATAACAACCCAGTAAAGTAGGTACCGTTATGCTCATTTTACATATGGGGAAACTGAGGCTCAGAGAGGTTAAATCACCTCTGTAAGGTCACCTACTAGTAAGTGGCAGAAATGAGGTTCAAACCTAGGCCAGTCTGAAACGCCAAAGCCTGTGCTCCAACCATTGACCAGCGCTGATCTCCTGAGAGGGTCCTCAGGCTGTTTTTCCACGTGTGTCTCCTGCCTCCCCCACTAGACAACTCCAAGGGCAAGGTTGTGTCTCCCTCCTCAGACTGTGAGCTTCTAAATGGCAAGGCCGGTGGGGGCGGGGGATGAATTGGGAGATTGGGATTGACATATATACACTATTGATGCTATGTATAAAATAGATAACTAATGAGAACATACTGTATAGACAGGGAACTCTACTCAATGCTCTGTGGTGACCTAAATGGGAAGGAAATCCAAAACAGAGGGGATATATGTATACGTGTAGCTGATTCACTTTGCTGTACAACAGAAACTAACACAACAGTGTAAAGCAACTATACTCAAATAAAAATTTTTTTAAAAAGGGGGGGAAAAGGCCCCATCTACCCCTTCCTCAGTCTCTCCACCATGCCCAGGGGGACTCTGCTCACAGGCTCTGCTAGGGCCAAGGTGAGACGGGCCTTGGGGGGCTGGGAATGGAGGGGTCACAGTCACTGGGCCTGAGTACTGGGGGTGGTTCTGGTCGGCTCCTTTAGAGCTTGTGCCTCCTCCCAGACATAATCAGATGCCTGGCCTTCCAGAAGGAACTCCTCGGTCTCCAGTTTCTGCTCTCACCACCCGCCAGTGCCAGTGCCCGGTGCACTAGACCCAGGTGGGAGGTGCGCGGGGGGGGGGGGGGGGGGGGGGGGCAAGAGGCTGATGGGTTGGCCTGGAGGAGTGGACTGGGGCGGAAAGGGACAGGCAGAGAGGCTCCGGAGCCAGGGGCATGGGATGGGCACTGAGAGACCCAGAGCTGGGGGGTAGACAGAGACTGCTCTGTACAGATTGTCACCATCGGTGGTAGCAAAGCCCAAACCGAATGCTAACACTGGAGTTATTCCAGAGGGCTGAATTTCTTGAGCACTGGCCACACGCTCGGTACCTCCCTCCATGTGGGGACATGAGAAAGCAAAGGGCAGGTGTTCCGTGCTCAGGCTCTGGGATCACACAGTCCTGGATTCAAATCCTGCCTCTCCGTGTTCTGGCTGTGTGACCTCAGGTAAGACCCTTCCCATCTCTGAGCCCTACACCCCCCTCCAGGGCTGAATGGGGACTAACGAGGTCAGGGGAGTGATGCCTCAGGCAGCGCAGGACAAGCACCCAACAAATGGTGGCTTCAAAATAGACAATGAACACAAAATAGCCTCCAGAAACAGCGTTTGTTGCCTTAATCTGGTCCCAATCACTTTCCCCCATGGTCTCAGCACCTCAAATGCTTGTTTCTTTTCCCATGAGGCAGGACGGTGCTCGAGGCCTCTGTAGCTTGCCCTTTCCCAGCCAAGAGAGGGTCTGGATTAGCTGTCTACACAGAAGGGTAATAATAAAAATTAAAGTGACAGCTAACACAGTATTTACTACATGCCAGGTACTGGTCTGAGTGCTTTACGTGAATTAAGTCATTTAATCCCCTCCTAGTAACTCTAAGATGTCAATACCAGTATTATTCCCATTTTACAGACGAGAACACTGAGATACATATACAAGGTTAAGTAACTTGCTGAGGTCACAAAGCTAGTGGATGGCGGAGCAGGGATGCGAACCCAGGCTAGCTGGCTCCAGAGTCCGCACTCTTTTTTTAAAAAAATTAATTAATTTACTTTTGGCTGCGTTGGGTCTTTGTTGCTGCATGTGGGCTTTCTCTAGTTGCGGCGAGTGGGGGCTACTCTTCGTTGTGGTGCATGGGCTCTAGGCGTGCAGGATTCAGTAGTTGTGGTGCATGGGCTTAGTTGCTCCGTCACACGTGGGATCTTCCCGGACCAGGGCTCAACCCGTGTCCCCTGCATTGGCAGGCGGATTCTTAACCACTGTGCCACCAGGGAAGTCCCAGAGTCTGCACTCTTAGCCTCCCAGGCCTGGCTCGCAGAAGCTAACTGCTGCCCAGTGCTGGGATGGGGTGGCTCTCCCAGGTGTGGCTTGCACCTGGGGTTTGGCTGGGGTGGCCCCAGTTGCACGTGGGCTCTGGACTTGGTATGGGCGTCAGCAGGAGGTCAGCAATTCCTGGCCTGGCTGCAGGTTGAGCCCTTGACACAGGGAAGTGCTTCAAGTAACAGGGCTGTTGTTAGCAACTGGTGCAGGTGTGGAGACTCAGAGGCTCGTGGGGACTCCAGCTGGCAGCTGGAGAGGAGTAGGACGGCCCGGCCCTGGGTCTGAGGGCTGGCTGTGTGGTGCAGAGGACAAGGGCCCAGGCTCCAGAGTCAGCGTGACTGGGTTCAAGTCCTGCTTCTGCTCTTTCTTTCTTTCCTTCTCCCTTTCTCTCTCCCTTCCTTTGTTCTTTCAAAATATTTATTTATTTTCGGCTGCATCGGGTCTTAGTTGCCGCACTTAGTTGCGGCACGCGGGATCTTTCACTGTGGCACGCGGGATCTTTCACTGTGGCACGCGGGCTTCTCTCTAGTTGTGGCGTGAGGGCTTAGTTGCCCCGCAGCATGTGGGATCTTACTTCCCTGACCAGGGATCGAACCCATGTCCCCTGCATTGGAAGGCGGATTCTTAACCACCGGACCACCAGGGAAGCCCTGCTCTTTCTTAGCTATGCAGCCTCGGGCTCTGCTCAGTTTCCCTGCTTGTAAAAATGGGGACTGTGATAGTATAAGACCCCAAGTTAGCTAGTTGCGCCTTGAATGTTCCCACCGGTACTTGGTAAGCCGTAAGCACTCTGGGAGCATTAGTGATCACTAGAGGGGTGGGTGGCCTCCACTTAGTGGTTTGGTCACCCAGAACCCGGAGTACTGGGACCATGGCTGTCCTCTGCTGAAGTGGTCTCACACCTTCTTTACGAGCATCCAACTCGCCTGTGTGCGTGTTGAGACTGGAAGTAGGCCGACCCCTCAGGACGGGGACAAGGTCAGAATACACAACGAGGAGCCCAAGCCACTGAAGGAAGGGTGGAGAAGACCCATCTCAGGCCAGTGTGACCTCAGACAGGCAGGGCAGAGGGTTCCAGCACCAGGTATGGGGTAGCAGCCAGAGGACCTGGGTCCCAGCCCCAATCCTGACACCACCTGGCAGCCTGACCTTGGTCTGCAGGTCACAGGCAAGTCCACCTGGGGCTGGGCCTCCAGCACCTGGCACTGGATGGCCAAGTGATGGGGGAGGGACACAGTCAACAAGGAAACACCAGATCCCCAACACCTGGAGCCTGCCCAGAGCCTTCAAGGTTTCTGGAGACACACTGAGAGCCTGTGGGCTCTGAAGAACACGAAATACTCTTCACTCTTAATACTACCTTCCCCTCTGGCCAGGCTGTAGGCCTCAGAGCACATGCTGTGCTGGGCTCACCGCCTCTGGGTGCCCAGCATGTACACAGTGCCTGGCACACAGTAGGTGTCATGCTAACATCAGCTTAATGAATAAATAAGTGAATGAACCTCACACAGCCTAAGCCCCACCCATGATCCCAGCCCTGACACCCTCCTGAGACACCCTAAGCCACTTACCTGAATGTCCCACAGGGACTTGTGGGCAGAGCCCCATAGAGGCCAGAGGATGGGGGGAGGGGTTTGTGCTCCTTCCCCAACATCTCCCAGGACAAGGTCCCCTCCAGAACCTGCCCAGCCCCTCCCCAAGGCCTGGTCATCCCTCCACACCTGAGTAAGCTACTGGGGGTGATGGGTGAGGTGGCAGCCCCCCAAGGCCATGGTTGGAGTCAGTGGATTTGGCTTCAGCCTGCAGAGCTGGAGCCAAGGCCTCAGTCACCCCCTCACCTCACCCCCCCCGACTGGTCCCACTGTGGGGTGAAGTTACCAGGGTGGGAGAATGACCCAGCCAGCCTCTTCTACAATGTTGCTCAACAGCCTGTCGGAAAACTGATGGTGGGGAGGGTTCCAAAGACCCATCTGCCCATCCCCCCTGCTCTGTGTATAAGTCCCTGCCACCCCCAAACCTCCCCCCACCCAGGGCAGCTCTCTCAGGCTCCCTCGGGACCACCTTGGGGAGAGCCATGGAGCTCAGGCACAGAAGGAGAGCGGGATAGTGCCCAGTCAAAGGCCCAGGGGTTACTGGGAACATCAGCTGTCTCTGTCCCTTCCTGTCCCCTGACCGAGGATGGGGGTGGGGCTGAGGAGTTAGGGATGAGGGTGGGGGAAGGGGAACCTCCTTTATAACCTGTTCATCTCCATTAACCCCTTGCTGCCAATGGGGTTCAGGGACTCTGAAGACAGGGGCATGGGGTAAGGGGACAGAGTGGGGACACTGAACTACTAAGGCCTGTGTCTTGGGGGGTGTGGGAAGGAGGGTCTGCTTGCTCTCCTGGTGCCCCGCAGTGACCCCAGAGAAGCCAGGAGCAAGTAGAAGCCTCCGTCCCTTCCGAGGCACACGGCAGGGGGTGTGTGGCTGGCTGCTGGAAAGGAAGCGACCCTGCTTCTGCCGCCTGGTGCGGTGCGGGTCTAAGCGGGGCTGGGGATGCGGTGACCTCCCCACGCTCTCTCTCCGCGCTGCTACCCCCCCCACAACGCCCTGTCCCCCTCGGGGCACCGTGTCCCCTGGGGCTCGGCGGGGGTGGGGTGCGGCCGGCCGGGAAGGGCGGGTCGTCCCCCCTACCCCCACCGAGGTTCTTTGGAGCGGCCGAGGGGACGTGCGCGCGTCCCCGGCGCGGGGCCCCGGGCGCCCGATCTCCTTCCCTTACGGTCCGCGGCCCCCTCACCTCGCGACACGCAGGAGCCCATCACGGGGCCGCGGGGCCGGGCCGCTGCGCCTTGGGTGCGCCGGGCCGCCGGGCGCTCATGTCTCCTCGGGCTCGGGGCTCACGCGCGGCGCTGGCGCAGCGGAAGCGCGGACGAGCGGAGAAGGGGCCGGGGCTCCTCTCGCCTCAGCCGCCGCTCCCGCCGGGTCGTCCCCGCCAACGCCGCCAACGCCGCAGCGCCCGGCTCGCCTCGCGCCGCCGCCTCGCGAGCCGCGCCCGCCCCTGCCAGACGCGGGCAGCACGGCGGGCGGGGCGGCCCCGGGGAGCGCTCGTCCGGAGCCCCGAGCCCCGAGCGCGGAGCCCGCGAGGCCGCTCCGCCCCCAGCGCGCCCGCAGCCCGCAGACCTGTTGCAGCAGCCCGGCCGGGGGGTGGCGGCGGGGTAAAGCAGGAGCCCGGCGGGGGGGCGGGGGGAGGGGAAGAGGAGCCAGAGGGGGATCTTCTGGCCCTCCCGCCTCCCGCACCACTAGGCGACAGGGGCTGAAGGTCAGGGAAGAGGGTGGTGGGGGCGGGGAGATTCCGGCATTTGGGGCACAACCTGGCCGAGCGCAGTAACAACAATTCCATTGTACCCATTTTGCAGGGGAAGAAACAGGCTCACGGAGGTCGGATGCCTCGCCTGAGGTCCCTTAGCTGTGAGGGACATCGACTTTTGACCATCAGCTTGTCACTGGGGTGACGGCGGCCCAGGCTGGGGATACAGAGGGTGGGGATGGTGTACCAGTGTCCTCACTGACGGATGAGAGTCAGACTTCACTCCACGGGGTCAGGCGGGTGAGAGGCCTGGGCTGCCTCAGCCCTGCGCCTGCCGTCCGATGGGGCCACAGTGGCCCCTCTGATCACTCACACTCTCTCACGTACCAACTCACGAACACATGTGTGTACGCACTTGCACGTGCACATCCACACACTAACAGCCACACACACTCATATTTACACACAGACGCCCCGCTCCACCCCCCAGCTCCACAGCAAACCTTCCCCTGCACGCTGCTCTTCAGCATCTGAGCGCTCACTTTCACATCCTTCTGTCTCACTCCATCTTTACGGCTACCTGCGCACCAGGCAGGGCAGGTGTCACTGTTTCCCTTTTACAAGGGAAGAAGCCAGGTTCGCTGGTTCTCTTCGAAAACCTGGTGATGGCCCAGCAGGACTCTGAAGGATGAACGAGGTTTGAGGTAAGGGTGCGGGTGGAGCCGGAGGCCTCTAGCAGGGCAGGATCTGGGTCCTGTGGGACTGCTGGGTGGCGGTGGGGTGAGCAGTGGGGCGGGTGCTGCCGTTTTTCTCTTTCCCCAGGCCTGGTGCCCTCTTCAGAGTAAAGTCCTGATGGGGAGTGACCCTGGCCACGGGTGTCAGCAGAACTGGTGTGAATGTGGCTTCAGCTCACACAAGCTGTGTGACCTTGGGCAAGTTGCTTCACTTCTCTGAGCCTCAGATATTTTCTTTGTTAACTGGGGGTAAAAATTTTACCTCATGGGATTGCTATAAGAATCAATGAGATAATTGTGCAAAATGACTGACACATAGTAGGTTCTTAGAGCTAAAAATAATTAACGGTGATGGTGAACACAGGTGTGATGCACTGTTACTTCACCAAGTGTCCCTACCCCCACGGGAATCCTGAAGAAACTCCATTCAGTGGATGTGCTGGTGTGAATCAGACGCCGGTCCTAGAGCCCAGTGCTGTACTCAGGCATGGGTGCTCAGAGCCCTCCCTGCTCTGCCCCCATCAGATGAGCCTCCCCCACCCCCCAAGTCTGGTTTGGGGGAGGCTAGCTCTGAAGAGACGAATGCCTTGCTCAGTGCCAGCCCTTGTGTGGAGAAGGAAAGGCTGGCCTGCCTGCAGCCAGGCTCTGGGGTCCTGTGCTACGTGGCCCAGGGTTGGGGCGGCAGAGGTGTCCTTTCTCTTCTTCCTGTCATGGAGTGGCTGGATCTGGCTTGGAGGGAGGGCTCTGACTCACCATGACGCAGGACGCTCGGTCACAGCTGCAGATGCTCCCAGCTGGCAGCCTGGCAGCTCTGGGGACAGAGGGGACGGGGAGGGGGACCCAGGCAGAGAAGATGTGCAGCTCACAGGGGAGAGAATGCCTGGGGAGCCCACTGTGCCCCCTTCAGCCCAAGACAGAGACAGGTGGATGAGTCTGGGCCGTGGCCCCTCCCAAGGGTCCCTTGCTCACCAACTCAGAGACATGTCTGGGGTGGGGGTCTGGCTATCTTAGCCTCTAGCATTCGTGCTGGTCAGTTCCACCCTGACTCAATCCTTTCATTGTACAGATGGGCGCTCAGAGAGGGGCAGGGGCTTGTCCAAGGTCACACAGTAAACTGGCGGCAGAGTGAAAACTAGAACCCAGGCCTCCTGCCTGTCAGCCCAGCCCTGGCACCAGCCTGAGACTGGGCCATGTGGGGTGGGCAGCTCCCCTTGCACACCCACATTCACCTTCCCAGTCCTTGGAATTCTGCTGAGGTGGACGATTCCCAGACAGCTCTAAGATGTGTGGTTATCCTTCCCTGGGGCAGGCCGTCCTTTCCCAGCTCAGCCCACAGCCCATCTGCCCAGCGACCTTCCACTACACTCTCACCAGCCATCCAGGGGATGAGGGAAGAGGGGGACTCCTGGTGGGTGAGGGGACCAGGGGAGAGTACCCAGGCCATGCCCTTCACACTGTGAATCTCACGTCATGATTTGGGGGACCCAGCCAGAGCCCCCTCTCCTGTGGCCTGCCCCACTTACTCCTATTCAACAATGGACATCCACTAGTCCTGAGTGCCTGGCCCCGGGCTGGGCGCGGGAGTGTGGAGAGCAGTTGCTGCAGAGTTTGATCGGAGGGAGATTAACCAACGGGAGCCTTTAGAGTGACGAATCAGACTCAGTCCTTGCCCAGGCAGCCCTGGGAGGGGGGACGGTGCGGTGCATGGGGAGCCACGTGCATAAGTAACTCGGGTCAGGGTGGACAGCAGTGCATCCCCATGCCAGCCAAGTGTGGTAAGAGGAGGGGTGCTTCTGCCAAGGGTCACGAGGATGGTTTCAAGGCGACAGTGACCCTGCAATGGAATTTTGAAGGTTAAGTGGGATGCTGGCAGATGGAGAGGGAGGAGGGCTCTGTGTACACAAAGACTTGGAGGCAGGGATGCTGAGGAGCCCATGGGGGACTGGCATCTATAACATCCGGGGGTCCAGTGGGAGAGGACGAGACTTCAGACTGGAGTTGCCCACCTCCCAGCCTCAAACATCTCCTCAATATTTGTTTTCTCAGGAAAGGCAGGCAGAGCTGGATAAGCAGATAGAGAACAGAATTAGAAACCAGACAGATCTAGGTTTAACTCCTGTGCCCAGAATAATACATAGTAGATGCTCAATAAATATTTGTTAACTGAAGGCAAGAAAGTGAGACTTGTCCAAGGCCACACATCTTGAAAGTGGTTGCAGCCAGGACTGATTCAACCTCTCATTCACCCAGCAAATACTTATTGAGCACCTACTATATGCCCCGCTCTGAGTGGTGCTGAAATTTCGGCATGATTGAGACAGGTCCCCGTTCACTGGGGGAGGGAGAACAGACTGGTTGGGGAGGTTGGCATTAACCCAATAATGACCCAGGCAAATTGAGACTCACAGCTCCGGAAAGTTCTAGGGAAGAGCTCTTGAGAGGGTAGAAGAGAAGGACTTGATCTGGTCTCGCAGGTGGAGGGAGCATCCAGGGGAGGTGACAGTGACTGAGTCCACAGCTGAAAGACGAGTAGGACCTGGCTTGGCAGAGAGAACAGCACAGGCAATGGTGTGGAGGAGGGAGGAAGTGTTCGATTCCCAGGAAGGAGAGAGGGCCAGGGTGGCTGGAGCACAGAGGATGAGACGGGGGCGGGGGTGGCAGGAGTGGGCTGCTGCAGGGCCTCACGCTGGGATCTGGTCTTTATCCAGAGAGCACTGGGAAGCCCCAACCTCTGTTTCTTCATCTGCAAACCGACCTTCCTTCCAGTTATTTTTGGGATGGGGGGTTGCTGAGGCCCAGATGAGGGTCCCAATACAGTTCCCTCTTTCTCTAGAGGCCCAGCCTGGCCTGAGGGGCCCAAAGGACCAGGGCTTGGGGCCTTTCTGGGAAGCCTGAGACAGAAGGCCACAGGCTGACCTCAGAATGTGTCCACTCTTAGCTCCAGCCTTGGGCCTGGGGGCTTCTAGCCAGAGTGGGGTGACTGGTCAGAGTTCCCTGTCTTCCCCCAGGAAACAAGCTGGACTGGGTGGGATAGGGAGAGGGAGAAGGGTAAGCCCACAGTCTGATGGGGCGGGGGAGACAGAGTCCTCAGGGACTTCCAAGTCTGCTGGAGGAGACACTGTGATAGGCACTGGTGACACGGGTGAAACCAGCCCCGGCCCTGGGGAGGCTTCTAGCCTGGTGAGTGAACAGGTACACTGAGTTCATCTCTAAAATGCCTGACCCAGGCCTGGTCTACAGTGGCTGCTTCATGACAGGATCCCTTTCTCAGGCTTCAGAGGCTGGTACTCTGACTCCTGGACTTCAGGATCTCTGCAGTCAGGGAGGAGGCCCCCCTGCTAGGACCAGGGTAGAGACACTGGGTAAGGCTCACCTGAGATGCTTTTCCTGAGCCATGTGTGTCATGTGGCATATGGCCACCAGGGGGCAGCCTGAGACAGCATCATTCTTCACTGCTTCCATTTTCCTTCCTCTCTTGGCCAATTGACCCAGAAAGTGCCATGTTTGGCAACTCAGACCCAGCCACGGTTCAAGGCTGTGCATCATGTGCCCTGCACACAGGTGCCCAGCTGAGGGGGAGGACACTGAAACCCTGCCTGTGCTCTGGTCACCAAGCCCTGAGCTCTGGCATGGGCTGGGTCTGCCCTAGTACGGGGAGCCTTTTCCTTAGCGCAAAGTTGTCATCTGCTTTCCACGCTCTGTACTGCAAGGTTGCATCCACCCACATTCGCACAGAGTCTCCATCTAGGCCAGCAACACTCCTGAGCTCAGACATCACCTGGTCCTAACCCCCACGGTACAGATGTGGAGACAGACCAAGGGAACCAAGGCCAGTTAGTAGCAGAGCTGGGACTGAAACCCCACAGCCAGCAGGACTGCCTGCTCCACCTGGAGTCTTCAGGTGCCAGGTGCTACCTCTTGGAGGCCTGGCCCTGCCTAGGGGTCCCGGGAACCAGGGACTGAGACCTTTCAGGAAGCCTGAGAAAAGGCCACAGGCTGACCTCAGAATGTGTCCACTCTCAGCTCTAGGCTCAAGACTGGGGGCTTCCAGCTGGAGGGACTAGATGGGGAGGGACAGAGAATAAGCCCCCAGTCTGATGGAGGAGGCACAGCTACTGTGCTGGGCACTGGGGAGTCACCAGCCCCTGCCCTCGGGAAGCTTCCAGCCTGGTGAGTAAACAGGTGGTGAGGTGTCTCCAGCATTAGGACCGATGTCCCCCAGCTCCTTGAGAGACAGGCATTCTCATGGTCATTACAGGCGCACCCCCTGCTGACCTCGGTGGGGCCATTCGTAGGGGTTTGGGGCACAGTTTCAGGCGTTTGGATTAATAATAGCAACAAGAATAATCATGGCAGCTGAGACCTTCCCGTGTGCCAGTGCTGAGACCCTTTCTGGTCCTGTCCTGTTTAATCCTCCCAGTAACCTTAGGAGGTGTGTCCGAGCCGTGGCCATGCTGGGGCAGCCCTGAGAACCCCAGCATTCCTCCTCTGTCTTGACCTTGGGGGCGCTTATGAGCCTGGTAGCTCCTGGGACCTGGCAGCATCGCCTCCATTCCTGCCTCTGGACCTTTGCACAGACTGTGTGCTTCCCCTCGATTAGTCCATGTCACATGTATCCCTCAAGTCTCAGCCACAGAGGTCTTCCCTGTTTCCCTCCTCATTCCTGTCTACATTCATCAAATATTGATCAAATCAGCACCTGCAATGTGCTGTCTGCTCAAATAAGGGGATATAATTGAGAGTAATCAGACAAGTCCCAGCTGTCTTGGAGATTAGAGTAGGTGTCAGCAAACTATATCTGTGGGCCAAATCTGGCCCTCAGCCTATTTTTGTAAATAAAGTTTTATTGAAACATATCCATGCTCATTTGTTTACCTATTTTCGATGGCTCTTTGCAATGGCAGAATTGCGTACTTGCAACAGAAATCTTATGGCCCTCAAAGCCGAAAATATTTGCTATCTGGCCCTTTGCAGAAAAAGTTTGCCAGCACCTGGCTTAGAGTCTTGCAGAGAAGGCAAACATTAACAAGCCACTGGAGGGACTTCCTGGGTGGTGCAGTGGTTAAGAATCCACCTGCCAACGCAGGAGACACGGGTTTGAGCCCTGGTCTGGGAAGACCCTTCATGCCGTGGAGCAACTAAGCTCTTGCACCACAAGCCTGCAAGCCTGCGCTACTGAGCCTGCGCTCTAGAGCCCGCGAGCCACAACTAATGAAGCCCACGCACCTAGAGCCTATACTCCGCCACAAGAGAAGCCACCGCAAAGAAGAGTAGCCCCCGCTCGCCGCAACTAGAGAAAGCCCGCATGCAGCAACGAAGACCCAACACAGCCAATAAATAAATAAATAAATAAGCCACTGGAATAAATAATAAATTGACAAATTGTGAGAAGTGCCAGGAGGGGCATAACAGAGGCAGGAATTCAGACTTAGGGTTAGACTGGTCACCATTTCTTCTTACCTCCCACCCTTGATACCCTGATCAGGTCAGTGGAGGCAGGATGTGGACAGCATATACAATGTGCTGGCCCGTCTGAAGGTCAAGCCTTAGACTGGAGTCTCCTCCTGGGTTGTGTTTATGGCAGAGGTGAGGGTCCTGCTGAAATCTGCAGTTTGGGCCACTGCCCTCATTCTCACATCACCAGACCTCAGAGTCAGTCATGAGCGCTCTCACGTCCTCCATCTCTCGTCCCCTGGGATTCCCTGGGAGGCAGGCAGAGGGGGAAGTACTGTTCCTTTTACAAATGGGACAACAGAGGCTCGTTATGTTTAATGACTTGGCCAAGTCTTGCTGAGCTGCAGGCAGAGATCTTGATGTTGTGGGAAAGCCCTGGACAGTATTTAGGACAACAGGGTTCTAGCCCAGGAATCATTTGGGCAAGTCTGTTCCCCTCTGGGCCTCAGTTTGTTCATCTGTAACGGAGAAGGTTAGGGAAAGGAGCTCTTTTCTGGATCTGCCAGCAGCACGCTGGGGCTCACCCCATCCCTCTCCAGGCCTTGGTTTGTCTCTGTAAAGTGGGGAGAGAAATGCTGGGCCCTTGCACACTCCTGGGGCTGGGCCCGGGCTAGGCAGATCACAGATGGGAAAGTCCTTTGAGCTCAGGGGAAGAAAGGAGCTGTATAAACCCAGGGGGTTATTAGGGTGATGGGGACGGGGCCCGAGCTGATGGTCCCAAGGCCCCAGGGCAGTGTGTGATCTGACCAGCAGAGGGCACTGTGGGGAAGCTATGGCCAGCTCCTGAGCTGGAATTGTTGTCCCTCCTGGAACACAGATCGAGGCCCCTCTGTGTGCCTAACCTGCAGTGCTGGATGTGGGGACACGGCTGTGAATGAATGGGACCCGAGATGCTCCCAATCTAGGGATGGGGTTGGGGTGGGGACTTGAAGCAAACAGGCCTTAATACTGAGATGGGCACTATGGCCGGGCCAGGCAGGGATAGTGACCCCCCTGCTGGAGGCTCATGGGAAATCAGAGGTCAGAGGTCTGAGCTGGACAGCCAGAGAAGTGAGGCATACAGGCTGCCTGGGCTTGAATCCTGGCTCTGTCACCTATAGACAAGTTACTTCACCTCTCTAGACCTCATGCTCCTCACCTGTAAAATGGGAATAATAATTGCACCCACCTCACAGAGCTGTTGTAAGGACCAAATTAGCTACTCCTGGGTAACACCTTAGAACAGGGCCTGACTCGTGCAAGTTCCTTAAATGTTGCTATTGTGACCTGAACTGGACAGTTTGGACATTGGCAGCTAAAGCCACGAGGGGTTCTCCTCCACGGAGAAGGACAGGGCTGAAGATGGAGCCACCTGGAGAAGAAAGAGGAAAAGGAGAGAGAGGCACTGCCGGAGACGGGGGGGGAGCACAAAATTGGGGAGGAGGGGGTTTGGAGGAGGAAAGAGTAGCTAAGCACCCAGTGCAGCCCCAAACTAAACTCCCTGCTGAGTCACCCGTCCCAGCCCCCTCCCCAGCTGTGTGCTCTCAGGCATGCCCTCGGGCCTCTCTGAGCCTCAGTCTCCTCCTCTGTAAAATGGGGTAATATCTCCCGCATCACAGGGCTTCAAGGCTTCCTTAAGATGGCTTGGATCTGAGAGGAGTGGAAACGCCTCCTGCCATCTTGTACTGTAACCCTCGGTCCCATGAGGGGGTGGGTCTGGCTCTGGCCCCACAGACTCCGGGGCCTTTTGTTTAGAAAAGCAGCCAAAGAGGAAAGCCCCCCAAACAAACACAGCCCAGCTGATCTCTGCAGCCCTGCCTGCCCAGCCCAAGAAGTGGGTGGGGTGAGTGGGGGGAGAAACGACACTCTGGGAAAGTGTTTCTCCCAGTGCAGGGGGGGCAGTAACCAGGTCAGGGTGGAGTTGACGGAAGGGCCCCCAGGACTCACCTGAGGGATGAGATGTTCCCGTTCCAGCAGGTAGGCAGTGAGGATCAGAATCCCCTGGGAAGCTGGTTAAACATGCAGGTTCCAGAGCCCTGCTGCCTCCTCCCCCCAACCCTGCCACCCAGGTCCTGATTCCCTAATCTTGTGATGACCCCAAGCCCTAGGGGATTAGATGGAGGAGGCCCAGCTGGGCCTGCTGGGAAAGGCAGAAGGCAATTTCGGGAAGGGCCTGGGGTGGGGTTTGTCTGAGGATGGGGGACTCTTCCAGCAGGCTTGGAGGCCGAGGACATGGCAACCACGGAAATAAGGAAGCCAGAAGTGCAGGAGAAGAGGGGGTGGGAAAAGACGCACAGAGGGATGGCAAATAAATTCAATTAAAAATAAAAATTCTGGGCTTCCCTGGTGGCGCAGTGGTCGAGGGTCCGCCTGCCGATGCAGGGGACACGGGTTCGTGCCCCGGTCCGGGAGGATCCCACATGCCGCGGAGCGGCTGGGCCCGTGAGCCATGGCCGCTGAGCCTGCGCGTCCGGAGCCTGTGCTCCGCAGCGGGAGAGGCCACAGCAGTGAGAGGCCCGCGTACTGCAAAAAAAAATAAAATAATAAAAATTCTTAGGATTCTGCATCTCACTGTGTGAAGGTTTTGGGTTTTTTTTTTTTTTGGCAGCGCTGGCATGTAGGGTTTTACTTAACTCCCTGACCAGGGGTAGAACCAGCACCCCCTGCACTGGAAGCACAGAGTCTTAACCATTGGATTGACAGGGAAGTCCCCTGGGTGAAGGCTTTTTATACATTGTCCTTTCGGTCCTTATCACCAGCCTAGGAAGTGGGGGTTATTTTCAGGACCATTGTACAGATGAGGAAACCGAGGCTCTGAGAGACAAGGGCCAGGATGCCATATCCCATCTGCCTAGGAGAGCACAGGAGGCAGTGCTCTCTATGTCAGGATGTGGAGATGGGGTGCAGGAGGTAAGGATGGGTCACCGGGGCTTTGTCTAAGGCTGGTCCCTTTGGGGACCCTGAGCTTCAGAGTAGAGTCATTGTGACACTTCCAGCCCTGGCAGGGGGCAGGATGAAGGTCATGGCTGGCCAGCAGCAAGGTCCAGAGCCTTCTAATCCTGGAGAGCTAGGGAAGAGGCAGGCATCAAGGGTGTTGCCGGGCTCTGGACACACCTTGAGGAGGGGGAGACATGGCCGCGGAGACAGTAGCTACTTCCCCTGCCCCCAGGGAAGCTGCAGTGTCCTGGCTGAAAGCTGTCTCCGCTGCCTGATTCTCATCCAGAAAACTCTGCACTGCTCTGAGGAAGACCCTCCCTGGGGGCCCTGCTTTCCCAGGAACACACCTGTGCAGACCCTGATCCATGGCACAGTCAGGCAGCGGGGCTCTGGGGTCCATCCTGGGTCAGTATCACTGTGGGAGTATAACCACTTCCCCTCTCCCCACCACTGAGAAGATCTAGTTCACGGTCAGGCCCTGGGTCCCAGGCTTTGGGTCGGAGGGCCTGGTTCAAATCTGGAGGTGAATAAGAGGTTGTCCAGGCTGGGGGTGCTCCTGTGGTAGAGGGGAAGACAGGCGGGGAGGCAGGAGCTAATTCTGCAGGACTTCAGGCTCCCAGCCTTGGAAACCCCCTGGCTGGGGACTTGTCAAGGGATTCTCGGTCCCAAACTGCCTGGCTCCCTCCCTGGCCAGGCTGCAGGCCATCTTCAGCTTTCAGTCTCTCTCCCTTCTACCTCACTTTACACCCATTTTCAGTTCCTCTTCCCATGTCTCCCTAACCCTCTCCCCCACGGCTAGCTAGGGCCCGCAGGCCTGGACCACCTCGGTGGTCCTCTGTGCCCTCTGATCTAATTTGGACCAACACTTCCTCTCATTCTTAACCCCAGTGTGGGCTGGGCGCCTCCTGAGAGGAGGAGGGCGAAGACACGGGGGCTGCAGGGTGGAGATGGGGTTGGGGAAGCAGATCTCCAAGTGGGAGATGGGAAGAAGCTCTGGGATGCTGGACTGCAAAGGGAGATTCAACTGTGGCCAAGTGACTTAACCTCGCTCTGCCCCACCCTTCCGGGGTGGCTGTGAGGATTAGGGGATGCTGCACCTGGCATGCACTTAGTCTTCAAGGAAAGTTTGCTGTTATCCTCATTGGAGAATGGCCTCGCATGACCTTGTCTCACCCCCTCACTTCTCACTGGGGAAACCATGGCTCAGAGAGGGTGTGGGCCCTGTCCCAGGTCACACAGCACTCAGCTGGCTAGGCCTGCGCCTTCCTGCGTGGCAGGCTCCGCCGTGCTCTCCCCAGCAGGAAACCGCTGCGCACAGCAGCCCGGGCAGCAGAAAGGAGCAACGAGCTTGGCTACGTGATCTGCAGGCCCCGGAGGCTGGACCAGGCCCAGCCCCAGAAAACAACCTGCTGGGGGCAGCCTGGGCAGGGCAAGAGGGGTGGGCACCAGGGCGGAGACCTCCCTGCCTGGGAATGGAGATGTGGGCTGAGCTGTAGCCTTACCCTGGGCCCCAAACCTGCCTGCAGGAGGGCAGCTGGTCTGTTCATTGCTCCCCAGAAGAGCAGCTGCTAGGGGGAGGAGAGGGCACACAGGTGGGCAGCAGGGCCAAATGGGCACCTGCGGCACCTGGGGGTGATTTGCACAGGCTGCCCGCCTGCTCATCAGCTCCGGTTTACAGGGATTTGGGGGATGAGAGGGTGAGGGCTCGGCCCTGGGCCGGGCCTCTGCTGGGCTGCCGGGTGGGGTTCAGAGAATGGTGGAGTGTGTCTTTGGGCCTCAGTTCTCCTGGCGACTCATGAGGGCACAGTTGCGTCCCTCACTCTGGACACAGGGCTGCCTCGGGGCCAGGAAGCCAGCTTGAGGAGAAGGCCCTCTGGGCCTAGCTGGTTCATGGCCGGGCTGGTCACCACAGGGAGGGCCCTGGAGGCCAGACCCAGCAGCCAGTGCACTACCAGGAAGCACAGTGGTGCCACTGAAGGATCCAGCACAGGGGTGGGTGCTGGTCAGATGAGGCTGCTGGAAGGGCCAGACTGGAGGACGGGAGGCCAGAGGCGAGGCCACAGTGTGGGCAGCAGAAGGGGTCTGGAACAGGATGGAGGGAAACAAGGTTTCACAGAGGTCGAGTGGATGAGGCTGGAAGCGTGGGTGCTGGAGCGGGCTGCCGGGGGTCCGCCCCCAGCTCCTCGTAATGCTGTGCGACGCGTGGCGGCGTGTTGATGGTCTATTAAGTCCCCTGCACCTTGTTCTTTGCACATAAAACAAAAGTGAGTTTGGAACTGGGTCAGAACAGAAAACCCCCTGCCTCGTCCTCTGGACGCCCCAGCACAAACGCTCCGACCAGAGGATGCCTAGAGCAGGACAACGGGGCATAAAGAAGCGGGAACCGGCACGGGATGGGAGGCAGAGCTCTGGCCTGGACAGCAGAGGGGCTGGCGAGGAAACTGGTGTCCCTTGGGGCAGGTCCAAGAAGCCAAGGGCGGCCTCGTGAGCTGGGGTGGTGGGCGTTGGGTAGAACCTCAGCTGGTGGGGTCTGGACGCCAGTGTCATTAGGGGAGCCAGCTGTGCAGCTGGGACCCATTGCTGAAGGAAATAAAACTCGGGGAGGCGACTGGAAGGGAACACCCTGTCTGGATGACGAGAACCCCTTGTGATGGGGCCAGCTGCAACCCTGAACGGAGCTGCTGGTCTCTTCTCCTTCTGCAAACTGCCACACATCCAGGCCACAATCTGAGACTCTGCCTCACTCGTCTGCTCTCTGAGACAGAACAGGGGCTGCCACAGGACGCATATCTCCCAGCTTACCAGCCTTGGACTCTCTAAGCCCCAGTTTCCTCATCTGTAAAATGGGGCTACAATGATGCTTGCCTCAGGGTGCCGATGGGAGGAATAAATTAAACCATGCGTGGCAGATACAAATTGCCTGGCACATCTGGCTGCTAGCGTGACATGGTGTGTCCTCACATAGACCCTGAGAGGCAGATACACTCTGCCCATCATACAGAAGAGGAAAACTGAGGCTCAGAGAGGTTAAAGCGAATTGCCCTGCAATTCTAACCAAGCAACTCCCAACCCTGGTTCTCTCCATGGTGATGGCAGGCAACGTGGAAAGGAATGGGCGCGTGGGTAGGTTTGGGACGGGATCCACATGCCCTTCACCTGGTATCAGGAGAGGTGACCTGGCTCCCCAGTCGCATCCTACATCTCTCCTGGCCCATCTTCCCACTCCTGCCAAAGGCAGACCCTAGAGGGGTCAGGTCAGCAGCTCCATAAGCCTCCCTTGCTGAGTCCAGCATGCCTCCTTGGGCTACACTGACTCTTGGGTCTAGGTTGAATCTTTCCCACTTTAGCTACAGCCTGTTTCCTCCTCACCTGCCGCTGGGCTGGCAAGTGGCAGCCACCCTTACTGAGATGCACCCCCAGTCTACTGGTGTGGAAGAGAAGTCATCAACCCCTTCCCGGGGGCATTGTCCTTTCTGGCCCAGGGGTGCCCTGAAGCACTACCAGCCTCCCCCAGGAGGAGGGTCTGCAGTTCCTCAGACTCAGAGGAGTTGCTGTGGGCCCGGGACAGAAATCAGGCAGAGAGAAAAATCAGACATCTAGTTGTAAGCAAGAGTCTGGAGTCATCCTCCTCCAGCTGTGCATTCTGGTGCCCAAATCCAGCAGGGCCAGAGCATCGAATGCCGACTGGAGCTGGGCAGAAGCCAACCAGCTTCTCCTGGCATGCCTGCAGGTGAGCAGACAGTGAAGCCAAGAGCCAGCTCATCGCTTGGGTGTAAACAGCGGCCCAGCGGGGAGTTGGCAGCCACCTCCTCTGCCCTTTCCCCAGCCCCCTCCCCGGGAGCCCGGCCCAGGGAAAAGAGAGTGTCCTGACACGTTGGAGGAGTTCCCATCCCACACCTGTGCCCATATTGGGTGGGTGTGTGGGGTGACTGAAGGGGGCCCGCAGAGAATCGTTGTCCTTCTGACCCGTCCCAACCCCACGTCTTCTCGCAGCTGGTGCTGGGAAGGCTCCAGGGTTCTTGGAATGCTGAGGCCCCCATCTCATCCACCCCAGCCCAGATGCCTTTGCTACTCACTCCCAGGGCCCGTGCCAGCAGGGCAGAACAAGCGCCATCTGGGAGCTGGATCGTGCCCCGAAGGGGGCCCCTTGGCTCCCGTTCCCACCAGCTGAGAGCTGTGTCCCTTGGAAGGAGGGGTGCAGCTCCAAGGTTTCCAGAACAAGGAAGAAAACAAGTCTCCACAGAGCACTAAGACCCGATGCCCTGCGCTTTACAGACACTGTCTGCCTTGTTTGTCGCTGTCTCCCCAATGGCAGCCACACAGCAAGAGAGCAAGGTCTACTTGTGGAGTGAATGAATGAATGAGGTTCAGAGAAGGCAAGCGATCTGGCCAAGGTCACATAGTCAGAAGGTCGTTCAACTGAGAATTGACCCTGGCTAGTTTGAGCCCTAAACCCAGGCTGTTTCTGACACCCACCTACCATGGTGGGAGCATCACACAGGCACACATGCAGGTGCACCTCCCCTGCTGTCAAAGTCCTGCCCACACACATCCACACACCTACACACACAACCCTCAGCTAAGAGACCCCCCCTGCCATACCACTTAAGCCCATGTAAGGGGCCCTCCTCATGCCATCTCCGGCAGGTACATCAACCTCCTTCTGTGCGGGCCTCACACCCCCCTCTGTCGCCACCCACTCCTCCACGCCTGGAGAAGGCAGGACGGTGCATGCCCTTTTCTACCTCCACAGTCCTGGCACCCTCTCTGCCTCTCCAGGCCCCAGTAACCACATCAGCACCACAGAACATCGATGCTGGGAGGGCACCCCATAGTGTACAGATGGTCAGACTTGGGCCAAAGAGTGGGCACCATCCAGGACATGGTGCTGGAGCTGGTACCTGGGCAGAGCCGGGGGTTCGGCTGCCTTCGGGGCAATTCCAAGATTTGGGGCCACCTCCCCTCTGTGTCACATGGTTCAGCCCCAGGAAGCAGCTGAACCTGCAGACCGGAGGGGCCAAGACCTCCTCCTGCTTTGTACAGCCCCAGACCCGCTTGGTGACCAGCTGGCATCTCGGGTCCCTGGGACTCACTCTCCAAAGCAGGCTGAACGTGGAATGGGCCCCTTGTCCTGCTTCCCCACTAATACAGGGCCCACAAGGCAGGGGTGGTCAGGGAGAGTCAGGGACCCCTAGGAAGAACAGATGGCACGTGCCACACTGTACTAGAGATGCTCCACACAAGTTTTCATTGAACTTCACAGCAACCCTGGGAGATAGACAAGGACCAGTCTCATTCCCATTTTCTAGAGGGGTAAACTGAGTCCCAGAGTGTTAAGGATCTTGCCCAAGGTCCCCCATCCCTGGCATACAGTAGGTGCTTGCTAAGTATTTGTTGAGTGGATGCAGTTGCAAGGGAGGGGAAGGAGGCTTGTCTAAGAGCATGCACAGAGGCAGAATTTGAACCCAGGTCTGACTCCAAAGGCTCTTGGCTTCCCTGTCTCAACTGAGTTTCCTCGGCAGCCTTGGGACCCACACACAAGGCATAGCTGACATTTACCCATTATGGGTCTCCTGCGTGACGTGGCCAGCTTTCCAAGGCTCTGCGCTGTTTCCTTTCACACTGAGAAAAAGAAAAGCAGCCCCTGACATCCAGGAGCTGGCTCGGTGCTCCTGGCTAGGCCACCGTGCAGTCGTGTTAAGCATAAGCAATTTCATAGATCACCAGCGTCAGGCAAGGCCCCTCGAGGACCACGCTGGATCAAGACAGAAAACAAGACCACTCCGTAATCATGTCTGAACACAGACCACAAAAATGACCAAACACCCCAGCTGAATGAGTGACGACTGCTTCTTTGCCAGTCACAGCCTGAGCTTCAATTCATCCCTCTTCCCTTCCAGATTAAAGCCATTAAGATACCCAATCACAGAATCACCCCCACTTCCTGATGCATCCAACCCAGAGCAAAGCTCTACTCCCTCAAGCCCTCCCCAAAGCTCCTAACACCAGCCCAGATCCCTTCCCAAGTCCCGCCTAACTCCCACTCACGGAGCTGTCCCTCAGTTTGGTCCCTCAGTTTCCTCCCTCGTCGCAACAAGCAGTAAAGCCAACTTTGTTCGGGTGTGTTTCTGGTGGTCTCTGGCTGGGAGGCATTGACAAAGTCTTAGAAAAACTGCACAAGACATGTTTTGCTCAGCCCATTGTGTTGATGGCCCTAGAGCCACAGGCCAGGAACGTGTCAGCCTCTGATGAAGCATGACGGGGTGGGAGAGGAGCCCGTAATCTCCCTCTGTTCCCAGGAGGCCGACTTTCAGGCTCTGGGGCTGGAGAACAGTTAACTCCTTGGTTAATTCCTGCCATCCCAAATGTGAGCCTTGAAACCTCCCCTCCCCACACCCCACCCTGGCAGGTGTCAGACATTTGGGCTGGGGGGGACCGGAGAAGGGAGTGAGTACTGGGCCAGGGGCAGGAGACCTGGGTTCAGCTCTTGCCTCTGCCTCTCATTGGCCATGTGACCTGAGCCTCCGTTTATCCATCTGGACAATAGGGTGGGGCTGGGTCTGAGTGGGATAAAGGAACCCCTCTCCAGGTATGATCAGTTACACAACTCCCTGCTATAACCCTTCAGTGGTCAGGACAGAGATCTCCTAGTCTCCCCTCTCAGCTCCTGGTTCCCTGAGGGTTAACCAAACTTCCCTTCCAGGCTTGATGTCTGGGTGACCTGGGGGCAGGTGAGGGACTGGGGGTCCTATATGTCCCCAGTCACTAGAATTCTGGCTGGATAGAGAAGAGCGTTACTCGTGACCGTTTCTGAGGGCTCAGGGCTTGGCCTCTGCACCCCGTCACACCCATCCCTCCAGGTTCCCTAGATCAGGGACCACATCCAAGCCAAACAGGACGGGAGGATGGAGCCGGAGGTGCCGCAGGAAGGGCCTCGGGGCCTGTACGGAGGACTCTCTGGCAGAGGCCGTGGAGGAAGACAGTCTGTGTAGCTTCATTCAGCTCTATATCCTGCTTCTCTTGCGACAAGGGGATGTGGCCATTCCCCATTCTGCCCCAGGCAGGAGGAGAGGAAGGAGGCCGAAGCTGAGGGATTGGGGCGAGCCAAGGATGGGTGACCTTTCCTGAAAGGGATCGTTTGGTGCGGAAGGTCAAGGGAGTTTGCCTTCCCGCAAGTGTGGGGCCCTCTAATCTTTGCAGCCCCATCTTTGGGAGGGGAAGAGGGTAAAGGAGAATCCATAAAGCAATCAGGGGTGCTGGAGCCACCTCCCAGCTTTACCCTGTCTCCTCCTCCCTCGCACCTCATTCTTTTTTTTTTTTTTTTTGTGGTACGCGGGCCTCTCACTGTTGCGGCCTGTCCCGTTGTGGAGCACAGGCTCTGGACGCGCAGGCTCAGCGGCCATGGCTCACGGGCCCAGCCACTCCGCGGCATGTGGGATCTTCCCGGACCGGGGCACGAACCCGTGTCCCCTGCATCGGCAGGCGGACTCTCAACCACTGCACCACCAGGGAAGCCCTCGCACCCCATTCTGATTCACCAACTCCACTCTGCACCTTCACAGATGATCACTCTGCCTGCAATGCCCTTCCCTGCCCCACTTGTATTTGCTGCGTAATTGCTACACAACCCTCAAGCTTCAGCTTAAATATTACTTCCTCTTGGAAGCCTCCCCTGGTTGAGTCTCCTTGCAATGTACTCCGTGGCTCCCTCTGCTTCTTCCTCCCAACCTTGATCCCACTGGGTTGCGAACAACTGTTTATTACCCTCCTCGAGGGTAAGGGGCAGCCTCTGTGTTGTTCCCCGTTGAATCCCCAGGGCCTAGGATGGGCCTGGCAAACTGTGGGTACCATATAAATGTTCGATGGTAAATAAATACAGTGATGGAGATATGGACTCTGGGTACCAGGGCTGAGAGCAAGTTACCTTGATTTGGGAGAGCCTCTGGTGGCAAAATTCTGGGTAGGGCTTTGAGAGTAAGAGTGCCTGAGATGAGTAGGGAGGGGGTACATCCTGAGCACAGCCTGGGCAAAGGTAAGGAAATGCCAGTGGGAAATTATGGATTTGCAGAGACTTCTGCCTCCAGTGATGGTGGGATATGTCATTTGGACCAACCCTCCTGCTGAAGACACGAGTCCCTAGATCCAATTCAGAAACATCATGTTCTTAAGACCATCGAACAATTAACAAGAATTCCCTAGTAAGAATCTAGGAGAAGGCAAAAATCCAGAGAGGAAAGCCCAGTGCGGAGATCACATTTGCCAATCTGGAAGAAAAAGCTTTGAAACTGAGCTGTGGTTTTGATGGCCTCAAGGGGGGCAGGGAAGGAGGAAGAATAAAAGGTAAGCCTAGCCTTTTGTCCAAGATGGGGAGCCTGATATCCCACACCTTCTTTAACCAGAGACATCCTCAGAATAAGGGTGAACCAGAAGAAAACCAAGCCTTGAGCCCAGTCACCCGGGTGACCCATGAAACTCAAGACTTGAACTTGAATTACAGTGGCCTTAGATTAGCAGTGTCTCCAGGTGCTTGGTAGAAGCAAACAAGACACTTGTCTGGAGGGAGGTGTCATCACCTTAGGCCTCATGTTATTTTCACAAATAATTTTCAAATACAGTGAGCTGAGCACAGTCAAAGATAATTAGGTACATAAGGAACAAGACACCACGAGCAAGAACCAGCACAAACAGAAGACAACAGAAACAATAATTATGTATCATGATAGAGGTGGTAACTAACACTATGGTGGTAATCGTATTGCAATATATAAATGTATCAAACCAACATCCTGTACACCTTAAACTTACACAATGTTATATGTCAAATATATTTCAATAAGCTTGAAAAAATATGACAGAAATAGACCACAATGACTTCATATATTGGAATTATCAAAAATTATGGCCTTAGAATCACAGGTTCAAGGACTTCTTTGGTGGCGCAATGGTTAAGAATCCACCTGCCGGGCTTCCCTGGTGGCGCAGTGGTTGAGAGTCCACCTGCCGATGCAGGGGACGCGGGTTCGTGCCCTGGTCCGGGAAGATCACACATGCCGCGGAGCGGCTGGGCCCGTGAGCCATGGCCGCTGAGCCTGCACGTCCGGAGCCTGTGCTCCGCAATGGGAGAGGCCACAACAGTGAGAGGCCCGCAGAGCAACTAAGCCCGTGCGCCACAACTACTGAGCCTGTTCTCTAGAGCCCGCGAGCCACAACTACTGAGCCCGCATACTGCAACTACTGAAGCCTGCGCACCTAGAGCCCGTATTCCGCAACAAGAGAAGCCACCGCAGTGAGAAGCCCGTGCACCGCAACGAAGAGGAGCCCCTGCTCACCGCAACTAGAGAAAGCTCGTGCGCAGCAACGGAGACCCAATGCAGCCAAAGCTAGGGGAAAAAAAAAAAAAGACCAAGTGTTCTGAAGCCAGACACCCCCCAAAAAAGATTTCTTACAACTCAACAGTAAAAACGACAAACAACCCAATTTAAAAATGAGCAAGGGATTTGAACAAATATTTCTCTAAAAAAGATATATGAATGGCCAATAAGTACATGAAAAGGTGTTCAACATCATTAGTCACAGGAAAATGTAAATCAAACCCACAAGTAGACACCATTCACACCCACTAAGATGGTTACAATAAAAAAGACATTAACAAGTGTTGGCAAGCGTACAGAGAAACTGGAATCCTCATGCATTGCTGGTAGGAATATAAACTGGTGCAACCACTTTGGAAAAGAGTTTGGCAATTCCTCAGAAAGCTAAATGTGATCCAGCAATTCCATTCCAACAGAGATATCCAAGAGAATGAAAAACATATGTTTACATAAAACTTCGACTTGAATGTTTATAACAGCATTATTCATAATAGCCAAAAAGTGGAAACAATCCAAATGTCCATCAACAGATATGGTATGTTCATACAATGGAATATTTTTCAGCCATGTAAAGGAATGTAGTACTGAAACATTGTAAATGAACCTTGAAAACATTATGTTAAGTGAAAGAAGCCAGATACAAAACTGTGTATTCCGTTTATATGAAATGTCCAGGATAGGCTAAGTCATAGAGATAGAAAGTAGATTAGCGGTACGTAAACCGTAGCAATATGTCTTTGGATCTGTTTCCTAAAGCAAAGGGAATAAAAGCAAAAATAAACAAATGGGACCTAATTAAACATAACAGCTTTTGCACAGCAAAGGAAACCATTGACAAAACGAAAAATTCAACCTACTGAATGGGAGAAAATATTTGCAAATGATATGACTGATAAGGGGTTAATATCCAAAATACATAAACAGCTCATACAACTCAACATCAAAAAAAGAAAAGCCTGATTTAACAAATGGGTAGAAGACCTAGATAGACATTTTTCCGAAGAGGAAATGCAGATGGCCAATAGGCACATGAAAAGATGCTCACCATTGCTAAGCATCAGGGAAACGCGAATTGAAACCACAGTGAGACATCACCTCACACCTGTCAGAATGGAGATCATCAAAAGGAGCACAAATAACAAATGTTGGCCAGGATGTGGAGAAAAGGGAACCCTTGTACACTGTTGGTTGGAATGTAGATTGGTGCAGCCACTGTGGAAAATGGTATGGAGGTTTCTCAAAAAACTAAAAATAGAGCTATCAGATGATCCAGTGATTCCAGTCCTAGGTAGATATCTGAAAAAAAACTAAACCACTAATTTGAAAAGATACATGCACCCCAACATTCATAGCAGCATTATTTATAATTGCCAAGATATGGAAGCAACCTAAATGTCCATCAACAGATGAATGGATAAAGAAGATGTGGTGTATATATATATATATATATAATGATGGAATACTACTCAGCCATAAAAAAAGAAAGAAAATTTGCCATTTGCAACAACATAGATGGACTTGGAGGGTATTATGTTAAGTGAAATAAGTCAGACAAGAAAGACAAATACTGTATGATATCACTTATATGTGGAATCTAAAAAATACAACAAACTAGTGAATATAACAAAAAAGAAACAGACCCACAGATATAGAGAACAAACTAGTGGTTACTAGTGGGGAGAGAGGAGGGAAGAGGGGCCAGATAGGAGTAGGAGATTAAGAGGTACAAACTATTATGTATAAAATAAACTACCAGGGTATATTGTACAACATAGGGAATATAGCCAATATTGTATAATGACTGTAAATGGAGTATAACATTTAAAAATCGTAAATCACTATATTGTACACCTATAACATATAATGTTGTAATATAAACTATACTTCAATAAGAAAATTTTTTAAATAAAAAAAGAAGGTAGATTAGTGGTTGCCAGGGGTGGGGGATGGGAGAGAATGGGGAAAAACTGACAGGTACAGGGTTTCATTTTGGGGTGACGAACACGTCTCGGAATTAGAGAGTGTTGATGATTGCACAGTCTTGTGAATATAGTAAAAGTGACTAAATTGTATATTTTAAAAGGGTGAATTTTATAGTATGTAACTTATATCTCAATTTTTAAAAAGATCCTCAGAGATAATGTTAGCTAATAATAAGGGCTAACCTCTGTGAAGCAGTATGTATCAGACCTGTTCTAAGCACTTTACATGTATTAATTCACTTATTCCTCTCAGCATTCCTGTAGGTAGGTACTGTTACTGTTCCATTTTACAGACAAAAACTCAGATGGAGTGAGGTCACTTGCCTAAGGTCATCCAAGTCAACCGGTCACTGTTCAAACAGGGAACCTGAGGCCCAGAGAGGGGCGATGACTCACCCAGGTCACACAGCAATGTAATGGCAAACTCAGAACCAGAACCCAGGGCTCCTGCATGGTTTCCTTCAGGAGGCCTTCAGAATCAGGTCTTGTTTGGGCTGGGGGTTGCCAGTAGGGTTCTGTGTGCCCCTAGAGGCCCCAGGAAAGTTTTTGCAAAGGATTAAAAAAAGGAACAGCTCCTGAGGCTGGAACACTTACCATAAGCCAGGCACTATGCTCAACGCTCTATGCCTCATCCCAGTGAAACCTCCAAAACCCCTGTTTATCTTGCCCCACATTTTTTTTTTTTTTTTTGGCTGTGTTGGGTCTTCGTTGCTGCACGCGGGCTTTCTCTAGTTGCGGTGAGTGGGCTACTCTTTGTTGCAGTGCGCGGGCTTCTCATTGTGGTGGCTTCTCTTGTTGCGGAGCACAGGTGCACGAGCTTCAGTAGTTGTGGCTCACGGGCTCTAGAGCGCAGGCTCTGTAGTTGTGGCGTAGGGGCTTAGTTGGTCTGCAGCATGTGGGATCTCCCCGGACAAGGGCTCGTACCTGTGTCCCCTGCATTGGCAGGAGATTCTTAACTACTGCGCCATCAGGGAAGTCCCACTTCCCCCTTTTCACTGTTGCAAACTGGGGCCTCAGAGAGATGATGGGACTTTCCCAGGATCACACAGCTAGTAAGTGGTGAAGCAAAATATTAACTCAGCCCTTGGGATTAGCATCCATGCTCTAACCACCACACGATGAAAGGATGCATGAATGAACGAATGAATGAATGAGAATTAAGGAGTTCCCTGGCAGATCCCAGGCCCAGAGTGTCACTCGATTGTCATCACAGATGTTGGGGGAGGGGACAGGACCAGGGAAAGAAGTTTTGGGGACATGGGACAGGACCATGCAGCTGCTGGTTGAGTCAAGAGTTACCAGGGCCTGGCAGAGAGGACCCAGCAATATGAAAAGCGGGGCGGTCAGTGGGCTCTGGACTGGGAGGGGCCTCCTGCTAGGAATCTGGGCAGCAAACAGCTCTGGGCAGCCTTCCAAGTTCCCCTCCCCGTCCCTGACAGACCAGGGCACCCACAGCTTGCTGGTGAGAGCTTCTTCCTCTCCCTGCCGCGATGGCCCCTCTAGGTTGTAGTTCTTCATTAGGGGCTGCCAGCTGGGGCAGGGAGGGCCCCAGTGGGGAGCTGAGCACAGCCCTCAGACTCAGCCCGGGCTCAGTCCAACCTGCCCTGCCAGGGAGGCACGAGGAAAGGGGACACCTCCTGTTCAGCGCCCAGGAGTGCCTGGCAGAGTCCACAGTGACTCAGGGTAGTGCATGTGGCCCCCATGTGGTGACTACGGGGGGAGATCACCACAGTGTGGAGCCCTCCTGTCTGGGTTCCCCAAGTCTCCTCATTGTAGGAATCTACAAAGATGAACCTTATCTCCCTGCTGACTTGGAGTGGAAAGAGCGCCCTGACCTCCTCCTTCTCAGAAGCCTCAGCTCCACTGACAGCAGCACCCTAGACCTGGGGTGGGGAGCGAGGGGACGGTGGGGAGCGGGGACGGTGGGGAGCAGGGACGGTGGAGCGAGGGGACGGTGGAGCGAGGGGACGGTGGGGCGAGGGGACGGCGGGGCGAGGGGATGGCGGGGCGAGGGGATGGCGGGGCGAGGGGACGGTGGCGGAGGATTTCTCATGGAGAGACGGGGGTCTGGATTGCTGGGACATGCATCCTGGTGACCAGTTCACACAGCCACTCAGCTCACATCTGCAGAGAGGCTGTAGCCTGGTGCCGTTCAGGGCGTGAACTCTAAAGCCAGACTGCCTGGGGGTTCAAATCCCAGCTCGGGCATTGGCTAGCTGTGTCACTTTGGGCAAGTCACTTGATATCTCCGAGCCTTTGTTTCCCCTTCTGTGAAATGGGCATCACAATGGTGCCTACCTCATAGGACTGAGCTAAGCAAAGTTCTTAAAACAGCCCCTGCTGTTGTAAGTGAGCTTCAATCCTTTCACCCAGTGCTCAGCATCTGGGTCCCGCTGGGAGCCAAAGTCCCCAGCCTTCATGGAGCGCACAGCCAAGTGGAGGGTAGACAAACTATAAATAAGGATTTGAATAAATAAACAAGATCTTCAGGATTTGGGGATAAGTGCTGGGAGGGAAATACTCAGAGGTTTATGATGGAGAGTGCAGGAGGGAATGGGGGTGTCAGGGAAAACCACTCTAAGGAGGGAATATTCAAGCAGATTCTGGAAGGATGAGAAGGCAAGCAGCTATGTGATGTTCTGGGGAGAGTGAATTCCAAGCAGGGCCAACAGCACGTGCAAAGGCCCCGAGGCAGGAACTTTGGCACGCCTGGGAACAGAAGGGTGATGGGTATGCTGGACAATTCTTGGTTGTACAGGCTGTCCTATAGGATGTTTAGCAGCATGCCTGGCCTCTACCACTAGACACCAGTAGCACACACACACACACACACACACACACCCCAATTCTGACAAACAAAAATGTCTTCAGACATTGTCAGATGTCCCGCTGGGGCAAAATCACCATGCTTGAGAACCACTGGGTTAGGGTAAGCACAGTGAGAAGTCAGCCAGGTTGCCGGGCCCATGGTGCCTCATAAGCCACTTAAGGGGTGTTGGATGGTGGGAGAGCCAAAAAGGGACTGGGGATGTGGCTGGTGAGAAGCAGACGCCTGGTCCCTGCCCCAGCCCTGCCAGGGTGTGGCCCAGACCCAGCTTTGCACAGCCTCCTGGATGACCCCCATGCTGTTCCTCCATCTGAATTGCCCCTCCTGTCTCTGCCAGCCTCCCCTCTTTGCCCCCCCATCCTCTCGGGGCACACTCTGGGACCACTCCCTGGCCTCCTCAGCCTCTGAGCTTTTGCTCCTTAAGGTAGACCACACCCTGGCATGCACAGATAAGAGGTCCTCAGAATATCGCCTTAGGCAGAAACAGAGACACAGATGTAGAGAACAAACGCATGGACACCAAGGAGGGAAGGTGGGCGCGGGGTGATGGTGGGATGAATTGGGAGATTGGGATTGACATGTTTACACTAATACGTATAAAATGGATAACTAATAAGAACCTGCTGTATAAAAAATAAGTAAAATAAAATTCAAAATAAAATAAAATAAAAATCATGGCTCTTATAATCCCCCCCAAAAAAATATTGCCTTAGGGACAGGTGATCTTAGACCCACTGACCAGAGCAAAAGCAGACATAAGGGGTCCTCCCTTGGTCCCCCACTCAGGGGAGGCATGGGTGGGAAGCTGCCTAGACTACAGCCCCCTTCCCTCCAGGGGAGCCCCACCCCTCCCCCATCTCTGCTCTCTGGCTCTCTTTCTCCAATTCGCCCTTTTCCTGGGCGAATTGTCTCTCCTCCACCAAACCGACATCCGCCATCATCCTGTCTGTCTGCCTCCCACCCCACCTCATCCCTCTGGCTCTGGCTCTGTCCTTTCCTGTTTCTCTCCTCGATGCCTTGGTCTCTTTCCCTCCCTCAGCACCCTCTACTCCCTGCCTCCCCCCACCCCGAGTCTGTCTCTCTCTCCCCTAGTGGCTCCAGTGGTTTGGACAAGCTCAGCTCCCTTCTACCCAGATGACCTCACTTCCCCACCACACGCAGGCACGCACACACTCACTGTCACACACAAATACAAGCTACACACACACATGCACGCACCCTGGTCCCTGGCTGGGTTTCCCTCAGAATCGGAAGGGCCCCAGCCCCAGCGCTGGTCTACCTGGCCAGGTCCGAGGGTGGTAGAGAACCATTCACGTGCCCTGCACCTGGCCTGCACCCTGCCTGGTCGCTGCACAGCAGTCCCTCAACCCCCGCCCAGCAACCTCCCTCCCATCTCCCCCAGGGGCTGCGGGGGCAGGCTCATGTTTCAGGGTCCCCCCTCCACTCCCCAGGAAGGACTAGCCAACTCCACTCTCCCCCACCCTCCCCTCTGCCTTCTACAAAGGGATCAGCCCTGGCCTGGGAGCTGGAAACCTGGGTCCAGCTGGCTTAGCCTCCAACACCCTGGGGGACTGTGAGCTCGTGCCTCAGTTTCTTCCTCTGTTGAATGGACCTTGACGTCCGTCTTGCAGTACTTCTGGAAGGATCAAATGTGCTAATTCAGCCTCGTGCCTGGCGCACAGCAGGCACTCGCAGACACAGACACGAGGATTCTGGGGACAGACGCCCGCCTGCCTGGCTCCCACCCCAGTCTAAGCCCTGGGCACCTCTGTAGTTAGCCCCCCACCAGCGGTCTGTCTCTAGGAGAACTTCCCGGCAGACTTGAGGGGTCGGAGGGAAGGGGGAGCCAGCCTCCTGCCTTCTAATTTAGATTCCTGGGTTTATGGCAGGAAGCACAGTGAGGCTGACGCTGTAATTAAGGCAATTCCTGAGGCTGTGGCAGGAGGCAGGGAGAGGAGCCCACCGCAGGGCTGGCCCCCTCTTCTCTCTACCCCTCTGCCAGAGGCCCCGGCCTCAGACCTTCAGCAGGCTCCTCGGCCTGCAGTCCCCTGCTCCTGCACTCCACTTTGCAGCCCGGGAAACCAGAGACGGGTAGCTGCATTCCAAGGGTCACACAGCACTCAGGGACACATGCCTGAGCCACCCTCGGGGGTTCCCCTCTGCCAGCTATGGTCCAGCCCAGGGTGCAGGGAGAGTCCAGACACGTGGCTTCTTTGTTCTGTCCACCCCTGGACCCCAGGCCCCATCTTCCCTGAGTCCCCCTCCCCCCACATTCCTGAGGTGTCTGGGCAGAATCTGGCCAGGGCTGTGGCAGGAGGGCAGAGCCCGCCCAGGGGTCAAGACCAGGGCAGCAGCCTGGGCCTGAACACCCGCCTCCCTCCTCCCAGTTGGGCCTGCCCTAGCTGAGGCCTGGGACTGTACTGGGGTCTGCGGTGGCCAGGGAGGGGACCTGGGGGCTCAGCAACTCTGACAATCCACCCCAACCGTAGGGCCCCAGGGCTGCAGCTCAAATCCTCGCTCTGCTCTTGCTGGGTAACCTTGGGCCACTCCCCTCCAAACCTCAGTGCTCTCATCTGTACAAAGGGCGCAGCCATTACCAGGGAGGCCAGTTCTCCCCCCTGCCCCTGGCTAGGCTCAGAATGAGATCCCATCAGAGTGTGTATGGCCTTCCCCGGTCCCTACGCTCCCTCTAGGCCCAGCCCTACAAGGCTCTGTGGCCCTGGGCAAACCTCTTGCCCATCCTGGTCCTCTGCATCCTCCTTGGGAAAAATAAGGGGCTTGAACAGAATCAGGCGCTCAGACCCTGGGATTTCACATGTCAATACCAATTCAAAAAATAAGGGCAGGCGTGGGTGGGGCTGTGACTTTTTGCTTTGCCAAGTTTGGATATTTTTAACAACATCATCAAGTGCAAAGACACAGGAAGAGCAAGGTGAGGCAGGGCGCTCACACTCTGTGGGCCCTTCTTCCTTCGTAGCCTGCTGCAGACATCTTTGCCCCAGACTGCCTCGGATTCTGGACTGGGCTCAGGGCTCCGACCCAAGGGCTGGGCTGTTTGGTGCTCGTGCACATGTATGTGTGTGTGTTTGTGTGTGTGTGTGTGTATGCTCGTGCGAGTGTGTGTGTGTGTGTGTGAGATGGTGGGCAGGGGAGGCTGCTGAGGGGCGGGAGTGGCACTCTCACACTGTAAGGGGCCAGCGCTGCCCAGAGGCTCAGGGCAGAGCCAGTGCCCAGCCTGGGCCCCATGGAGTGAACGCTAGGCCTCGGTAATAGATATTGATGGGGCGGGGGCAGGAGGGGGTGCCGGGCATTCTTCAGGCTGGGGAGAAACAGGACTTTGCTGTCCGAAACCAAGCTACTCCTGGCCTCTTTGCATGTCCAGGCACTCTGCCAAGGATGGAGAAACCCACTTGGGAGGCGGTAGGGATGCTGCCGAGGCCTCTCCTGGAGCTGTACCTACCCCCACCTAGGTGTCCCCAGCCGGCAGTCGAGGCCCCAGACAGGTTCCAGATGCCAGCCTGGAAGAGCTTGGCGGAGGGTTGAAACCCAAGGAGAGATGGAGGTGGGGCAGGGGTGCCAGGCCTAGGGACTCCCTGCCCCCACCTCCAGCTGAGGGTGCGGTGAGGGTGGGTTAATGATTTGGAGGAGAGTTCTGGGTGCTCATACTATCTCGTCCAGCCCTCAGGACAACCCCTGAGAGGGGTACAGTTAGTTCCATTCTATGGATGTGTAAACGGAGGCTCAGTGAGGGAGAGTAAGCAAGTTAGTGGCCGAGGAGGAACTGCAAACCTGGTCCTCTGACCCCAGAGCTTGAGCCTCAGGAGTCCTGCCCCCTCCTCCCTCAGGGACCCCTGAGTCCCTGTCCAAAGTGGCCAGGCCTGGGGTTGGTGCTGGCCACCACCATCCAGGGTTTCAAGGATCAGACGACCAAGCCACAGCACGGACTAGTATGGCTCTCAGTAGGCGTCATATAAATGTTCACAGATGCTGCTGGGCGACAAGCTCTGTCCCTCTCTAGGCCTCGGTCCTCCGTCTGTGCGCAGAGACTGCTCCCCCCAGGTCTGTCTTTCAGGGACTTCTGCCAGCTGACTCCAGCTGACTCTGCTCCTTCGCCCCGCCCGGGGCCCCCTGGAGCCCCCAGGGCCTCCCGTCCTCATCTCAGGGTGACTGTCATGTCAGGCGTCCAGGAGGGTTTTCTGCCTCTAGCCTCCTCCTCACAGGTTCTGGCCCCAGAGCTGAGGGCGACCTGGGGCGGGAGGTGCAGGGCCTGGACTCTCTTTATCTCTGCTGTCCTACTTGCTGGGAGCCCAGTGAGGAGCCCTGGGGACATTGAGGCAGCGGCTGGTGGTGGCAGCAGGGCCTCCAGCCCGACCTGGAGACCCAGCTAGGGGAGGTGGCAGGCTCTGGAATGCACAACCTCTTGCTGTCCCCTCCCTCTGCAGCCAGTGACTCGCTTCAGACAGGGTTAAAGTACAAAGCGCCTTCCTTTGTCCCCAGCCCGTGCTTAATGGGATTGGGCAGGGGGTGGGGAGCGGGCCTCTGGGGGGGGGGGCACCTCCCTCTCCATGGCCACAATGAGGCCCTGTGACATCATGCTGCCCCCCGCCGTGATGTCAGAGGCCACCACAATGGACCTTCCCACACAGATGGCTGGGGATGTGGTGGGAAGGGTGTGGGACCGGGACACCTGCATCCTCCGGGACACAGTCCTGTTCTGGAGAGCAGGCCCTGCAGGGCCAGGCAGGCAGTGGCTCTGGTCTTACAAACGGCAGGCAAAAAATTTTACAAGGGGACAACACAATCCTGAAAAAAAAAAAAGTTGAGATTTTTCTTGCCCAACCCCCTCCCCCCATGTTAAGAATCTGCTCCTTGGTGCCACCCTCGGGATCGAAATTAAATCCCTAGCAGGCCAACGAGACCATCTCAGAAGGCCAGCCACACTGGCTGTCCTTTGGCTTCTGAGATGAACTTACCACCTCATCCTTCAAGTCAGGTTAGAGGCTGCCTCTTCCAGGAAGCCTTCCCTGACCCACCCCAGACTGACCAAGTTGCTCTTTCTCTGGGTCATAGCACACAGCGCTGAACTTTTGAGTATTCTTGTTTCCATGAGTGTCTCTCCCCAGGCAGACTGGGAGGTGGGGGGTTCTGTGAGGGGACCACTTGGATTCTCCCACTACCCACGCTTTCCCTAGTACCAAGAACCATTCACCGATTCCTACATTAAATACGTGAGGGCAGCCCACAGGAGTCAGGTCTGGGGATCCAGGAGCCACAAAACAGGCCTGCCCTTGCCCTCATGGAACTGGCTGGCGGGCAGGAGGTGGCGTCTATGACAGACGATTATCACATCATGTGAGCCTGTAGCTGCAAAGAGTCAAAAGTGCATGAAGGGGGCTTCCCTGGTGGCGCAGTGGTTGAGAATCTGTCTGCCAATGCAGGGGACACAGGTTCGAGCACTGGTCTGGGAAGATCCCACATGCCGCGGAGCAACTGGGCCCGTGAGCCACAGCTACTGAGCCTGCGTGTCTGGAGCCTGTGCTCCGCAACAAGAGAGGCTGCGATAATGAGAGGCCCGCGCACCGCGATGAAGATTGGCCCCCACTTGCTGCAACTAGAGAAAGCCCTCGCACAGAAACGAAGACCCAGCACAGCCAAAAATAAATAAATAAATAAATTAGTTAAAAAAAAAGTGCATGAAGGAGATATGGTGGGGGTCGTGGGTACCTTTAAGTTGGGTGATGGGGGATCCTCTCTGAGGCTGTGATGCATGCGTTGAAAGGTCAGAGGAAGCTGGTGAGTCATGCCAAGGGTGTGTGGGAAAGAGCTCCAGGCAGTGGGTGGCACAGAGTAGGCCCTGGAGAAAGCCTAGTCTCGTTCACTCAGAAACCCATCAGTGAATATGGGGAGGGGGAAGGGTGAGCTGTGACAAAGCAAGAGAGAGGCATGGACATACATACACTACCAAACGTAAAATAGATAGCTAGTGGGAAGCAGCCGCATAGCACAGGGAGATCAGCTCGGTGCTTTGTGACCGCCTGGAGGGGTGGGATAGGGAGGGTGGGAGGGAGGGAGATGCAAGAGGAAAGACATATGGGAACATATGTACATGTAAAACTGGTTCACTTTGTTATAAAGCAGAAACTAACACACCATTGTAAAGCAATTATACTCCAATAAAGATGTAAAAAAAAAAAAAAAGATTCAAAAAGAAAGAAAAGAAACCCATCAGCGGGGAGCAGGGCTCTGGGCCAACGTACCAGGTTCTGATCCTGACTCTGCCACTTGCCAGCTGCGGGGCTTTGGGCGAGCCTTTCCCTTCTGTATACCCCACGGTAGGGTGACCAAGTAAGTTATCATGGGCAAATGGGGTACACAGTCCGCCTGCCCATGGGGTAGATGGTAACAGTTCCAGTTCATGGAGTTCTTGAAGAAAGGGATACGGAGGGAACTTCTGTCCCTCACTTGCTCAGAGGAGCTAGTGAGGGACAGACGGACCCACCTTGAATGTCATTCCAGCCCCATTGTGGTCCATGTGCTGAAGCCGCATGGGAGAATGGGGCTGGTTTTTCCCAAATCAGTTGTAGCAGGAATGGTTCTGGAGGTCTCCTGGAGGATGGAGAACTTGAGTTGGGCCTGGAAGAGTGAGTGCAGTTTCCTCAAGCATAAATAAAGGAGGGGAGTCTGTGCAGAGATGGGGGAGGGCTCAGATGGGGAATTGCGAACAGGTTGGGGTGTCTGGAAGGAGCAATGGCAGAGGTGTGGAGTTTGGGGGAAGAGGCGTGTGGAGACGTCCTGGGGCTTTGGAGTGTAACTGTCTGGGCCCAGATGCTGGGACTGGTTTGCCTGGCCCCGAGGCTTGGTCCCTGGGGGAAGGACCCCTCCGCCCAGCAGGAGACCTGGTCACGCAGCTGCCTGGCTGCCAGACCAGAGTGGAAACTGCATCCGTCCATCCAGGCTGCCGAGGCCGCTGGGGAATGTGATGAGGCTGCGGAAATGGGGCCCCTGGCGGGGTGATGCAGCCGCGGCTTCCCAGAAACCCCGGTCTGGTTCTGCCAACAGAGAATAGCTGATAAGGTTTGCATTAGAAAGCCAGACCCTGAGGGGCTGGAGTGGGGCCGGCTGCCTGGAGCTGCCTGGGGAGAGGGTGCCAGGAGTGGGGGTGGACAATCTGTGGTTGGGGAGCAGGAGCCCCTCAGCCCAGCCTGGATGGACTTCCTCGCACCCTCCATATGACAAATGGAAAAACCGAGATGCAGCGCCCCAAGGGACGCGACCAGGGTCCCACAGCAAGGTCATCAGGAGGTGACAGAGCTCCCTTCTTCTTCTAGTCAAGGGTCTTCCTGCTGCCCTGCTTCCTAAGAACCCCACAAACTCCCAGATGTCACTCAGCAGCAGGCAGTGGGATGAGATAGCCCTTGTCTCATATTCTGCTCTGTCACCTCCTGGCTGTGGGATCTTGGTCTGCTACCATAACCTCGCTGAGCCTCAGTGTCCCCATCTGTATAATGGGGATAATCCATGCCTTGCAGAGTCACTGTGATCTTTCAACAAGACAATGTGGGTCTCGGGCTTAGCACACTGACTGGCACATAGTGGGTGCTCAGAAATGCTCAATCCCTTCTCCTTTACTGCTTGCGTGCGTGGTCCTGGCCAGCCAGCGAGCGCTGAGGCCGTCTGCATAGCCTGCCTCCCGGACACAACCCACACGTGGGGATATTGAATAATCTGGCTCCATATGGCTCCACTGAGCCCCCAGATCCCAAAAGCGTGGCCCCTCTCTCCTTCATTATTCGTTTATTGAGCAAATATTTATTGAGGGCCTAGTGGGTGCCAAACACTGTTCTGGGGAGGGGGCCACGAAGGCATGGCGATCATGCGCAAAGGCACAGAAGACCAGACGTGAGAATACAAGCACTTTATACACCGCAAGCATCCAACCCCTGTTCTAGCGGCATCTGTTGTGTACCAGGCCCTACCCTCAGCCCTGGGCCACAGCTAGAGGCGGGGAATGGGGCGAGGAGGAGGGGCAGAGAGCTTGCCCACTCCTCTATGATTTACTAATTAACTAGAAGACCCAAGGCCGGTACCTGGTGATAGTTTTGACTTGCCACCCAGACCGGGAGCAGAAGAGAAAGAGGGCAACTCCCCACCCAGCGTCCTTGCAGTTGCTGCCTTCGCCTCCTTTAGGGCTTTGTTGGGTGCATCAGAGGGCTGCCAAGGCCCCTGCAGCTCAGAGCCCAGGGAGGGCAGTGGGCTGCAGGCCCACTTCCCAGCTGAGATGACTGAGGCCAGAGATGAAGGTTCTGCTTGGGGTGGGAATGAGAGCAGGGCTGGCGACATAGGGCTGCTCGTGGCGCAAGAGTCAGGGGCCAGGGTGGCCTTGGAACCAGCGCAGGGCTTGTCCTGGTCAAATGAGGGAGACTCAGGCCCCACTCACAAAGGTCTGGAGTATGGAGGGCAGGGACAAGCTCTTCTGGGGACCCTTCTCTCCCCCTCACCTGATGGACTCTCTCTTGACCTTGGCCTCAACTTGGATGGCTTCTCTTCTTGCAAGAAGCCTGCCTGAACCTTCCAGGCTCAGTCAGGTGCCCCCCTCTGGCTCCTATGATACCCAGCTCCTCTCCTTCTTGGCCTGAGTCCTGCTGTGTTGCCACTGCTGGCACTGCCTGGCTAAGAGCTCCTTGAGGGCAGAGAAGGACCTTATTCATCCCTACCGCCCCAATGCCCAGCATGGCCCAGAGCAGGAGGAAGCAGCAAACAGTCTCCAACCTCTCCCCTCCCCACTCCAATCTGGGTGCCTGGGGCATTGGGCCCCTGTGGTATTTGGAGACCTTGGGCAGGTTATGTGGCCTCAGTTTCCGGAGGTGCCCATTATAGCAGAGAGAGGAGAAGGTCCTGTCTTGGCAGTTGAAGGTGGCAAACGGAAAACCATTTTGTCAAGGCCCCAGACTGCCTGGGCTCAACTCCTGCTCCTTCTGTGATTGAGCCAGTGGCTCTGGCGAGTTACTTAACCTCCCTGTGCCTCACTGTTCAAATCTATAAAATGGGATAATGATGGTACCTACCTCGAAGGGTTGTTGGAAAGATTAAATGAGTAAATATGGGCAAAGCAGTTGGAGCAGTGGGTGGCACCTGGTAACTCCTGTGTGTTTGCTGACATCCAATTCAAATTCAAGCAACATATTCCTGGGTTTGTTTGTTTGTTTTTACACTGATGATGTTAACCTAGTTATGGTGGTGTTTGCCAGGTTTCTCTACTGTAAACATTTTTTTCTTTTTCTTTCTTTTTTTTTTTAAACCCTTTTTATACTTCCTTTCTTTGGAGGGTTTCACTAGGTCCAGTCCACACTCAGAGAAGTGGGGGACTAAGCTCCACCTCCTGGAGGGGGAAAACCTACATGAATTATTTGAAATTCTTCTGTAAGGGAGATGTGTCTAGTCTCCCCCATTTATTTATTTCTTCAATCATTATATCAGTACGGACTCATGGATATTTATTTTATACTTTGGATGATAATCTAATTCTGTTATTTGCTCCGTTGCTCATCCTGGTTTAGGTTTGGCCATTGGGATCTCTTTCGGGTTGGCTCCTGTTCTGATATCCCACCACCTGTTTATTTTTTGAGCATTTCCCTACTCTCTAGCACTGCAAGATGCTCCAGACTCATCTTGCATTTTTCCCTGCCTCAGCCCTGGAATCAGCCATTTCTCTAAGGAGCTCTGACTCCTTTTATTAGAGAGTGGTGTTTAGGAACCAAGATCTGGGGGCTGGATGTGCTCATTGCTACCAGGATCTCACAGCTTCTAGGCCCTTTAGAGGGGAGAGCTGGGTTTGCCTTCACTTAAAAAATTAAGTTTCCCCTCTTGCCAATCGTGCGGTCTGTTGGAGGCTCCAGACGGCTGCCCACTGGCCTTTGACCCAGTCTGTAGGCCACAGGCCTGTGCAATGTCATAGGCCCTTAGTAGGCCTTACATCCGCTGTGAGGGAGTGAGCGAGGGAACACAGGCCGCCACCTCCGCAGCACGCGGAGCCACCTCTCGTGTCCACTGGTGCTCACCAGTGGGGCCATTGGGCGGCTGAGTCGCTTTGGGAATGGGACCGAGCCTGGTCTCAGGTGCCCTCACAGCCCAGACCACTGGGGGATTCTAGACTTGCTCCTTGCTGGACCAACAGCTTTGTCAACAGTGGTGGCAGCTGCCACAGCCCAGCAACAGAGCCACGGTGGCCACCTGGGGCACGACAGGCAAGGGTCAGGTCCCAGGAAGGCCTGACTCAGCCACCATGCCCAGCACACCCAGGTGGCCCAGTGCTAACGGGAGAAAGGTCTGGTGAGCTGGTCCCTGTCCTCTCTTACCTTTCCCAACCCCAGCCCCGCCCAACACTTCAGGAAACACTGATGCTCAGTGGGCCGGGACCCAGAGCTCCCCATGGAGGCAGCTCTCCTGCAGCTGTAGGGAGTCAGGGCAGAGTAGGCACCTTGAGGCCCCAAGGCAAGCTGAGCGCCCTCCCAACTTTGCCAGGATGTCTCCTGTCTCCCCATAGCTCTAGGCTGGGAGTCAAGAGGCCCGAGTTCTGGGCCTGCCTCTACCAGTGACTTCTGTTTGGGGCACTGTAATCACATCTCTTCCTATTTAAAATCTTGAGTGTCTCCCCATCGCCCTCAACTTAAATTCCCCACTCCTGGAACTGCCTTACAAGGCCCTGGAGATCTCTTCAGCACCCTACATCACGCCCTAATAACACCAAATTGCTTGTGGTTCCTCCTTACAACATCACTCGGTTTCCTACCTCCACAGTTTACTCTGCCTGCATCACCCTCTCCCAATGCTTCACTGGTTAATTCCTACTTGTCCCTGAGCTCTTAGCTCTGGATCACCTCCTCCAGGAAGGCTTCCTCCTGTGCCCCAGACCACTTCTGCTCATCTGGTCCTGTCTCTGGTCACCCGTGTGTGACACCTTCCTAAGGCCCACTGTGAACAACCTCTGGCATACCGGGCAGCAACCTGGTACAGTGGAGAAGGTTTGGGGTGTAATATCCGGGCTTTGGCTTCCCTCAAAGCCTCTGCTCCTTCCTGCTGTGTGACTTCAGGCAAGTCACTGCACATCTCTGAGTCTCAGTCGCCCCTCTGTGAGAAAAGCATCTAACTGGGATTCAAGGCCCTGCTTCCAAGTCTGGCCTCTGCCTCTAACTCACTGTGTAGCCTTGGGCAAGCCCTGTCACTGGGCCCGGCCTCAGTTTTCTTCTTCTGTAAAATGGGGCTACCCACAAAACTCGGAGTGCTAAGGCTCCAACAAGCCCAAACTTGTGAAAAGTTTTGTAAACCTCAGAGCCCTACATGGATGAAGAATCTATTTCAACAACTCCGTGATGTGTGGGAGGGAGGCTGATGGGTGTTCTCACCGTTCTCCCCCTGCCCCACCCCCACCCCCTACGCCCTCCAGAAGCCTTGAGATCAAAGGTGACAGAGGCCTGTTGGCATGGAAGCCAGACTCGGCAGGGCCCACTCCCTGGCCCTCCGCCCACTTTCCACCCACCCCATTCCCAGGGTTACATGACATGTGCACCTTGCGTAAGAAGCTCTGTTTAAACACTCTGGGTGGGGTGAGCCCTCCCCCACCCACTGCTGACACAAAGCCTCTCCAACCCCACTGTTTGAACAATCTGCAACTTTATTTCAGAGCAGAAATAAGTCATTTCCTAACAATAAATATAAAAAAATAATAATAAATTAAGGTTCGAAGAAAAATACGCAACAGAACAAAATCGTTAATACTGACAGAGTAGAAAATGTTGTCTAAAGGGGTGAGAGGCCGGATGGGCCAGCCCCCAGCCTGGGAATGTCTGACACAGGCCGTTGTCTGCCCCCAGTCCTAGCCGGGCCCCTGTCACACACACATTCTCTCCACAAAGTACAAAATATATATTTAAAAAAAAAAAACCCTCCACACAACCAAGCATCCTGTGAGGGCCCCGAGGAAGCAAGTGTTTGGCCCGTGGGGGCTGAGGATGGGGCCTGGGGGGCTGAGGAAGGCACTAGAGGGACGGGAGAACGGCTGTGGGTCTTGCCCAGCTGACTCTGCTGTTTGTCCTCTTCTCGTGAGGTACCCTGCTCCTGTGACTGCTGCAGGCTGACCGCCCCACCTCCTGAGACGGCGAAGGGGAGGTCAGTTTAGCAATGTCCCACGTGTGTGTCCAAAGGCCTTGGCGGGGCTCCTGCCCCAGGGGATGCTGGGAACACGATGGTGACTGCTAAGTGCTTGGCTGTCTGTCCTTTGTAGGTGAAGAGGCCCCCCTGCCCAAGGTCCCTGAGCATCTCCTCAGCTCAGGCCAAGGTATCGTCCAAGACCCCCCAGCAGAGCCCTCAGGGTGGCATCAATAAAGAAGGACTAGAAATAAATAAGGTCCCTGGTGGCCCAGCATGGAGCTGGCAGGAAAGCCAGTCTGTTTCTTCAAGTATTCTTGGCTGAGGGGGTCACGAGGTCTGTCAGGGCTCAGATGGGGATCCCCACTGTGTTCACCTGGTCCTTGAGGCCCAGCAGGCTGTAGGCAATGCGCTTCTGGTGGCCGGGCAGCCGCACCCCGATCCTCTTGATGTCGCTGTGCGGGGGAGGGAGAGAGGGAGAGTGAGGGGCCTGCTCTGGAGAGGTGGGCAGCCATGGCAGGGAGGTGAGGGGAGAGAAGAGGGAGCGGGGAGGGGGCCTTGGGTGCCTGGGGGGCAGAGCTCGTAAGGCAGAGGTCTGATGAGTGGATGCATATCTGGAAAGCCTGCCGACACCGACAAAATTCAGAAAATGATTGAAGCGCTGAATGCGAGCAGCTTTGTTTTTTTTAAATCAAATCTGCACAAAATCTATGGTAGGTGCTGTTTTTGCCCCCATTTTGCAGACTGGAAAACTGAGGCTCAAAGAGGTGAAGTGACTTGCCCAAAGTGACCCAGGCTAAGAGGTGGAGGAGCTGAATCAAGCCAGCTGTGAACAAAGGCTTCCCTCCCCCACCCTGGGGTCTGTCCCCAGGTAAGGCTCCTCCCCAGGCAGCACTGATGCCATCACCAGATGCCAGGGACCCTCTGGGGGTGTCGCTCAAAGCTCTCTGCCCAAGGTCTCGTCACAGCCATCGCCTTATTTCACCTCCACTCCCTCCAAGTTCTCAAAACGGAGGAAGGACTCAGGAGATCCTTGCTGAGGGACCATCAGAGGTTAAAGTTCTGCTGGTCTTTAATGGGAGGGCCTTTCAGGTGACCAGATCCAGTGACTAGGTTACCCTGAGGTAGGGGTTTTCCCTTTAGGGACCTCAATTTCCTCACCTGTAAAATGGGATAACAGTGCCTAAATGGAGAGTGGGAGATCCCGGATACTGGTGGCAGAGGGGTAAGGTGGCATTAGTACCAGATAGAAAGACGCGCCCAGGAGCCCATAGCCCTTCCCTGCCCCTCCTTTCCATGCCCCTCCATCCCCTTGTAAAACCACTTACACTCCAAGAGCCCTGGAGCGGACCTTACTGCTTACTCTGGGAGTTTCCTCCTTCACCATCCTCGTCCACCAGCCCAAACCCATGAAAACACCCAGGTTTTTACGGGCCCTCTCCTGGCTCTAACTAAAGGGAGCTAACTATATGGTGCAAGCTCCTATTTGCAGTTCCGGAGACATGACTTTCAGGTGTGTGGGAGGGCGGCTCAGGGACTGAAGCAGGAAGGCCAGGAGTCAGACATCTGGGAGAACTTCCTAACCCAACACTACAGCGCCATTTCTAACCTATACAGTTGAGGGTGTTGGAAAAGAAGCACTGTTTTCCCCATACCTGTAGGTGTCTAAGTGTGGCTCCCAGATAAGTATTCAGACCAGCAGGGAAGGAGGCACTTACTGAAAAGGCAGGATCCTGGGCCCAACTCCAGACTCACTGACTTTGAAGTTCTGAAGGCGGGGCAGGGAGTCTGCATTTGATCAGATCCCAAAGACCCTGATGTATGGTTTAAGGACCAGTGGGTTATGTTAGCTATAGCAGAGCAACGGTAGGGCCTAGTGCCCCAGGCTCATCCCCTCACTCCCAGCCCCTCCCAAGGTCCAGGATAGGCCTGGTAAACAGTAGGCCCTCAAGGAGTGTCTGCCGAATGAATGAATGATTGAATGAATGCTTTAGTGGCGACTGAGCCATTGCCCAGGCTGCCTGGGGCCCCTCTCCCAGGTTGGTGAAGTTAACCTGACAGGGAGGGAGCTGAGGGTGCTTCTGAGGTCCAGGTAGGAGGAGGAGTCCTGGGCTGGGAGGCAGGAGGCCGAATTCTAGTCCTGGATTCCACCAGAGCCTCGGGTGGGTCCTGTCCTGTCTTTGGGCCACAGTTTCTTTATACGTAAAATAGGAGGCTCTGATTAGATGCTTCTAAGCCACCTGCCCCAGCCCCAGTCTCTTCCAACACAAAGCCCCCCAAACCTTCCCTGCCTCACTTCCTAACTATAAACAGGGACACACACAGGATGAGGCTCCCAGACCGGCCAATGCCTGCGGCCTCTTGCAAGTCTGTTCCTGCCCCAGCCTCAGTTCCCCACTCTGAGATCCAAGGCAGTCACTTCCTTGGATCAACTCCCATCACAGGGGTGGGGAAGCACATGACTGAGGCCACCTTCTTCCTGAGCACTCGCAAGGCCAGCCCCGGCCGCAGGGAATTCAAAGGCCACGATCTCCCCGGTGAGCACCGACTGTGCTCTGGCCCTTGGTGCAAGGAGAGTGGAGGGAGAGGTGGCCTGATCTTTCATCCTCTCAGCAAACATCCCATCAGCGCCACGCCTGTGCTGAGGGCACTCGGAGACCAGAAGACCCATCAGCCAGTGTCCCCACGCCTTCTCGGGACGCTGTAGCCACAGCCTCGCACACTGGATGGGCCTTTTGTTGAACTGGGTATTTTTCTGGGGTGTAACATCCACTGCTTTCATTAGCTGCTCGAAACACATTTAGAACCACTCACTACTCCAGCTAGAAACTCAAGTGAGTCCAAAATAACACGGTGAATGCTCAAGACGAGAAAAGGTGGTCACTGTGGGACCACAGGGAACCGAGCGGCCAGCCCCCTGGGAGGGGCCAAAGGAAGCAGGGAGGCAAAGGCGGGGGTAAGGGCATTGAAGGCGAAATCCAGACCCCATCCCAGAAGGGCTGAATTCTGAGAGCGGCTCAGAGCCTCGCACTGGGATCCACAGCATGTGTAGACAGAGCTTTCGGAGTGAAAAAGCACTTTGAGAGCCCCCTTTCTTTCATTTAATTGAAGTACTGAAGGAGGCAGTGATGTGAGTCACACAGGCCCCAGATCTGAGCACCAGTGGAGCTGATGGGAGGAGAAGCAGCGTGGAATGACTTCCTGCCTTTATGCAGGCCTTTTCAAAACACAGCACACACACCCTCCACCGATCCAAGACAGCCCCGTCCCTGCTCCTTCCTGCTCGTGGGAAAGGAATTGGCCGAGGAGCACCCCGGGCTATTTCGGGAAGCTTCTACGAACATGTGTTTCCTGTATGCACTTCTCCGTGCCCTCAGCTCTGCTCACCCAGAAGAGACACTGTACTGTCCTCAGTGGGAGCTCCTAGAGGGGCAAAGGGGGCCGTTCCAGGTTCCCAGGTTAGAGGAGGGAGCCGAGGAACCCTGGTATTTGCCTGCAGGCTATGGGTGGAAAGCAAGGGCATGGAGGAAAAGGGAAGAGTGACATGGGTTAAGCCCTCACTGCGTACCAGGCATATCATCTGTATTGCACCCATGCAATCCCCACAATGGGGAAACAGAAACCAAGGTTCAAAGATGGAACCTAATTTGACCAAAACCACCGGCTAGGGAGTGGCCAGTGTGGGCTCGAACCCAGGTGTGACTGCAGAGCCCAAGCTTTGGACCCTGCAGTTGGCTGGAAACAAAATATATCCTGGGGCCCGTCTCTTCTCTCCACATTTCCGTGCTGCCCTCTGGTCAGCTCTGTCCCTGCCTGACTTTCATCCCAGCCTTCCCCTGGGACAGGCCGGGGCCTAGTCTGAGAGGCCTTTAGCAGCAGGTCAGAAGCCCAGTTGAGCAGTTTTCAGAGGCCTTGGAGAATGTTCAGACTCAGGCCCAAATCCCAGAACTGTGACCCAGAACTGTGGGACGCCTGGGTCATCCCTTCCCATGTGATTCCCAAAACCTCTCAGCCCCAAGGCTCATTCCCACCATGACCTTGGACCTTACACAAGCTGGGCTATTGGGAACTAACAGTATTTTTAGAAGCACAAAAAGCTAAGAGGGTAATGTCTTCTCCCTCCGGGGGTGGGAGGAGGTGTCCATGCCAAGTCCATGCCGGGAAGGGTCCCTGATGCTGGAGCTGGGAGGAGAGAAGAGCTCCCATAGGGCAGCCTGACAAAAGGCAGAACCCAGGGCCAGGGTAAGGGGTAACTGCCACTTCTTGCCAAGCTGGACCGCAGAGCTGAGAGTCAACACACAGGGAGAGGTGCCTGGGATGGGCTGGCCTGGTGCCCTCTCTCCCCGGCATCAGCCAGGGAAGTCCAAGGGCTCTGCCCATTTCTTCTCAGCGTCCTGGAGAGGAACGCTGCCCCTAACTGGCTGCGTGACCTCGGGCAACCTATGTAACCTCTCAGCCTCAGTTTTCCTACTTAAATAGGGAAGTAATAATAGCATCTATTCACAAGGCAAATAGGGAATTCAACCAGGTGATGGCTGTGAAGTGAAGCCTTTCTTTTCTCAGCTACAAACTGTGTGACCTGGAGTAAGCCGTGTAACCTCTCTGAGCCTCAGTTTCTCCACTAATGACCTCCATGGTCCCTGAGCTCTGGACCCTGACTGACCAGGGCTGGAATCCCCCAAATGGCCATGGACCCTGGGCTGTACTGTTTCTGACGTGCCCAGTGGGACTACTGACGGGAACCACCTGCCAAGTTATCATGAGGGCTGATTCAAAGTGCTCAGGCACAGAGCTGGCACAGCCCACGATAAACGCTACGGTTATGATCACAATTACTATTATTTTCTCGCTGTGGAAAAAAGATGTAGGAAGAGGACGGAGCCACGAGTAAGTGACCAGAATTGCTGGCTGCCAGCCTGGTTCTGCCCTTCCTGCAAAGCCACCCTCCCCAAAAGAGAAGGAGAGAGAAAGAGAAGAGAGGGGAGCGTTGGGAAGGTAGAGAGAAGAGCAGATGGGTGGTGGAGCCAGAGGCAGCCTGGGGAGGCGGGAGGCGGGAGAGGGCAGGCACGGGCGGGGCCGAGCGCAGACTCACTCGTTGGTCATCTGCACCACCTTCTCGATGGCCGTGTAGCCGGCCGCCAGGAAGTGCTCAGTGTACTGCTGCATCTTGATGGATTCCAGCCACTCGGACACCGTGCGGAAGGGCACACCCTCTGAGCCGCTGGTGCTGGGCAGCCGGATGGACACCCTGCAACAGGAGATACCGGCCCGCGAGTGAGGGGCTGCAGGGTCCAGCCCACGATGCTGCTCCCTAACCCCGGCAATTCGCTCAGCTGCCCTGTGCCTCGGTTCCCTCATCTGGACAACGGGGCAGCCAAGTCAGGTAGGCTTCCGGGAGTCTGCCTGATGTGTCGGGAGCAGTCAGCGTCTATAGCTCCTGCCACCCCTCTGCTTCTACTGAGCACCCCACCACCAGCTACTACAAAAGAACCAAATGTTAAGACAGTCAGGTTTTCAGAGTCACAGTCCCAGCCTGGCCACTTGCCAGCACAAAGACACTTAATCGCCCTACGTCTGTTTCCTCATCTACAAAAGGGGGATGACTACAGGACCCAACTCCTAAGTTGTTTAAATGAGTTAAAACACGTTAAGCGCTGAGTGCCGCGCTGGCACATTTACTGTATGTGCTGATTGGTTCCGTTAGTGCCACCTGAGCCAACCCGGTCCAGTCTAAGTAAAGCCCACGCGTAACTTCTGAGCCCCTTGCCCACCGCCCCTGGCTGCCCATTACGCTGAAGTGGCTCAGGAGTAAAACTGGGGGCCCCCTGGACAGAGGGTATGGAACCCACCGGGGGTCAAAGTCAGCCAGGGTCTTGAGGGATTCGGGGGCTCGGATGAGCTTGTCCAAGATGCTCACAATGTCGGCGAACTTGGGGCGGCGGGCGCGCTCCTGCTGCCAGCACTGCATCATGAGCTGGTAGATGGCGGAGGGGCAGTCCATGGGCGTGGGAAGCCGGAAGCCGTCATTAATGGCCTTCATCACCTGGGGGAGGGGGCGAGCAGGATGGTCAGGGGTGCCTTCACAGCCCCCAAGCTCCCCCATACACAGGGGCTGCTAGAGGAGAGAAGGGGTGCCCCCGAAACAGCGGGGTTGGCCTCCTTCCTTAGGCACGACACACAACCTTCAGCGCTACACAAAGGACAGGTGCTAAGAGGATGTCTCCAGAGGAGGAAGGGTCTCCTGACTTCGTTCCCTCACAGGGTACCCTGGGCAGCAGCCACGCTGTGTGCCCTGCAGCCAGCCTCCCCGCGGTCTCTGGGCGCCTATACTCTCTGCTCCCTTCAGCCAGAGCACTCTTCCCCTCTGTGTTCTCACCTGGCTGCTGCTGCTTTATTGTGCCTTAGTCCTAGCTGAGACGTGACCCCCTCTGGGAAGCCTTCTAGGCCTCTAGGCTGCATGAGGCACCAGGCACTTGCACACACACACACACACACACACACACACACAGATACACACGTGCGTGCACGCACACACTTCCCCCACACCCACTACTTCTTTCCTCGTCCTTCTGCTGAGCGTAAGCAGGGACTGGGTCTGGAGCTCAGCACAAGGCCTGACACATGGTAGGCCCTCAAGAAACATTCACTGAACGAACCAATGAAGGGGTGTACCAGATGAAGATTAGCCCCCAAAACTCTTCTCTGCCCAGCCCCTGGGGCTCGAGGATGAGTAAAGGGTTTCAGTTCAGATCCGGATGGGGCTGGGCAGGGCGAGGGGGCCTACCTCGTGGTTCGACAGCTCCCAGTAGGGCCGCTCGCCGTACGTCATCACTTCCCACATGACGATGCCATAGCTCCACACGTCGCTGGCGGAGGTGAACTTGCGGTAGGAGATGGCCTCCGGAGCCGTCCAGCGGATCGGGATCTTGCCACCCTGTGGGGATCTGGCCAATCACTATTGTCCCCTAGGCCACCCCCAGGACGATCGCAGTCAGGGCCCTTCCTCCATGCTCCCCAGAGGCGTTCTTGCCTCCTGAGGCCCACGCCCCAGGTGGGCAGGGGAGAGGACCCCGGAGCAGAGCGAGGGCTGCTTCACCTCATTGAGACCCCCATCCCAGGTGACAGCCGCCCCAGCCCTTACACTGGTGGTGTAGGTGGCCTCGGGGTCGTCCTCCAGCACACGGGACAGGCCGAAGTCAGACACCTTGCAGACCAGGTTGCTGTTGACGAGGATGTTGCGGGCAGCCAGGTCGCGGTGGACGTAGTTCATGTTGGCCAGGTACTTCATGCCGGCCGCGATGCCCCGCAGCATGCCCACCAGCTGCAGCACGCTGAACTCGCCATCCTTCTCCTGCCAGAGCACAGGCCCTCAGCTGCCAGCCAGCCAGCCCCGCACCCACCAGGGCCCCTAAGCGCCAGCCACAGATCCCGCCCCGCCCCGGCCCACGTCCTTACCCGAAGGAACTTGTCCAGAGCCCCGTTCTCCATGTATTCGGTGATGATCATCATGGGCTTGTCTGCAGGGGTGAGCACAGGTGTGAGGGGATGGCCACAGCTGGAGGGAAGAGGCCCAGGCGGGGCTGGGCACACTCTGAACAGAGACCTACCAGAGGCCCCGGGGCAGCCCCCCCCCCCCCACGTGGGTCTCCCACGCCCACTCTGAAGCCTCACATTTGGAGACCACGCCCTCCAGGCGGATGATGTTGTGGTGGCCGAACTGGCCCATGATGCTGGCCTCGCTGAGAAAGTCCACCCGCTGCTTCTCTGTGTAGCCGGCTTTCAGCGTCTTGATGGCCACGGGGACCTCCTTCTTGCCCGACACCTTCAGCGTGCCCTTGTACACCTCCCCAAACTCTCCTGCAGGCAGGCGATGTGGGAGACGTCCCAGTCAGCCCGGGCGTCGGCTGCTCCCAACCCGTACCAGGCCCCTCGGCGAGCGCTTAACCTCACCTGCTCCGATCACCTTCTGCCGTGTGACACAGGACGGATGGATCTCGGTGGTGAACTTGAGCACAGCCTGGTTGGGGTCCTCGTATGTGTGTGGGTCCACGTACGTCTTCAGGGGCTTCAGTTGTTCTGGGAGGGGAAGGAAGGGCAGGGTCATAGACAGTTTGGGGAGGGGAGGGGTCCCTACGAGGGGCAGCCTTGGGGGAGGGGGAGGGGGAGTAGGCAACAGTCCGGGCACCTCAGGAGCCTCTGGCTCAGCCCTCTGAGCTGCCCGAGGACGCCCGGGGAGTGCTCTGGCTGCCCCCATCTCTACCACAGAGCTGAGGAGGCCCGTGGGGACAGCAGGCCAGGCATGGAGGCGGCGCTGCATCTCACCTGACTTGGAAAAGTAAACGTCTTCCGAGGACTGGCGCGTCCGCAGGCTCTTCCTCCTGAGAGACCCCATGGGAAACCAAACACGCAGGGAGGTCAGTGACCTGCCCCAGCCGGGGAGCCTCCTGACCCTACTCTGGTCCAGGTTGCGGGCTGGCGTGCTTAGCACTCTGCTCAGTCAGGCAGGGGGAGAGGAAGTGAGCAAGCCGGGCTCACTCCTTGGGAGCTACACCCCGTAATGGCCCCTTAAGTGGCTGTAATGAAGGCTCTCCTCATTAGAGCTCCCCAGAGCTTCCTGCCCGCGTGTCCCGAGGAAGTGTGGACGCACTGTCATAATGACCACCGTGCCCTGAGCCTCGCAGGTGCTGTGCTGAGCCCTTTACAGATCATTACATCTTTACAGCCCCCCCGGGAGGCAGGGACGAGATTCCTATCAGCCCCAGTTTCCATACAGGAAGCTGAGGTTCCTGCCCCTGTGTCCCACCTAAGCCCCCGGGGCGTAGGCTCCAACGAACCTGCGGTGGATGAAGAAGCCAATTCCTGCCAGCACCAGAAGCAAGACCACACCAACGGCCAAACCACCAATCACTGCCATGTTGCTAGATCCTTCCATGGCTGCCAGGGAGAGACCAGCAGATGACAAGGGAGCTCCCCCCCGCTTCAAATCATGGTAATACCCCCGGTTGTACTTTAGGGCCCCAAGACACCTGCCAGGTGCCTTTACTAGTGACGGTCCGTGAGGATATTTATTCCCATTTCACAGATGGCAAATGAGAGGGCTTCCCCAGGGAATAGAGCAGGTAGTCTCAGGTGTGTGGGACTCTCTCCACGATGCAGGATTTGAACTTGGCCCGCCAATGCCACAGCCCACATCCTTCCTTCTCACAACACTGCCCTGGATACACAGCTGGTTCCCACACCCCCAGCCCTCAATTCTGCCCCCTCCGCAGTCTTGGGGCTGACCCACACTGGACTGTCCTAGGCCCTGGCCGACCAGGAAGGGGACACTTCTAAGTTCTTTGATCCATTCCCTCCGCCCACGATGTCCCAGTTGTTTCAGGACTCTGGCCTGGCCCACACCCTGGTCCCTGACTCACACAGTGTCTGGAACTCGTGCACCTTGCTGCCAGCACCCTGGCCCTCCTGAGTCAGCGCCTGCACCTGGACCAGGTAGATGGTGTCCGGAGCCAGGTCATCCAGGGTCACGGAGAAGCCTTCAGTGCGGCGCACGTTGTAGCTGTTGGAGTCGCCCTGTGGGTGTTTGGCGGGTGGAGGGACAGACAGTGAGGGCAGGGCCATCAGCTTAGCCCACCAGGGAGCAGCCCCAGCTTCGCGAGGTGACAAGCTATGTTAGCAACCTCGACGCTCACCTTACAGAGGAGGAAGCTGAGGCTCAGAGAAGTGAAGCGACTCACTCCAGGTCATAACCAGCAAATGCGTGACCCAGGACTCAAACCCAGGTCTGTCTGATCCCCAAGACCTGGCTCCCCACCACCCAAGACTATCTCTTCTGGGGATTCCAGAACACTATGTCTTCTTTCCCACAAATCTTTGCTGGGCTGGCCTGGGAGAGGCAACTCTCAGGAAGACCCCAGACCCCACTTTCCTCATTTGCAGAACAGATGGCTGTGTTGTGCAGTGAGCGTCTATGTGACCAGCTGGTCCTCTGTTCGAAGTCCAGCGGGGACAGCCCCAACCCTTTGAGAGTTACCTTCTTGCGGTAGGTGACCTCGTACTTCCACACGCGGCTCTGCTGCGGTGGAGGAATGCTCCAAGAGACGCTCAGCGAGGTGGTGCTGCGGTCCTCCAGCTTCACCTTGGGGGGCTCTGGGCAGGACGGGGGGGGAGGGGAGGGGTGTGAAAAGCCACACAGGGGAAGGGTAGTAGTGGGGATGCACCCAGACGCATTCCCATCCACAGCCCAGGCTCCTTAGATCCCGACCTGGGATTCTCAACTTCCAGCTCCAGAGCACAAAGTCCCAGGCTGGGCCCCACCACAGGCTGGCACATCGGGGGTACCCTGTGAGTACTTATGAGTGCATAAATAATAAAACCAAAACAATATCTGACTCTTGCTATAACCTCTTTATGGACCAGGCACTGTTCTAAGAGCCTTATATACAAGAGTTTATTAAATCCTCTCAAAAGCCCTAGAACGCCCATTTTACAGGTGAGGAAACTGGGGCTCAGAGAGGTTAAGTAACCTGCCCACAGTCACAGAGCTTGGAAGTGATTACAGGGACTGTGTCTTTAACCACTTGCTGCTGTCTCTCTCTGAACCCAGCCGAACCCTGAGTGGCCATCCTCATGAAGCCCCACCTGGGCGGGCCCCAAGGGCACAGCTGCCACCCCTGGGCCCTCACCTGTCTGGTTGATGCTGACGCTGGCAGTGAGGAAGCTGCGGCCTGTCACCAGGTCCGAGACGCCATTGCGGGCCTCTACGGTGAAGGTGTAGTTCATATGGGGCTCCAGGTCGCTGACTGTCACGGTGGTGCGGGTCAGCCCGTGCGGTGGCTCCGAGTAGCGCACGCTGGCCTCGCAGGGACCGCACTCGCCTGACTCGGGCCAGCACTGCTCGCAGGTGACACTGTAGGTGATGTCCTCGCGGCCCCCGTTGTCCTGGGGGGGCGTCCAGCGCAGCTCCACTTTGGCGCCCATGCCCACAGCCGTGAGGTAGTGCGGGGCGGAGGGCGGGCCTGTGCAGAGGGCAGAGGTCAGAGCTCAGATCCAGGTAGGCCTGGACATGTCAACATCACCACGCCCAGCTCTGTCACCCCTCCCTGACCCGCTGTGAGACTCACGCGTGCAGAGCAGTGAAAGTGGGTCCTGCGGGGCCCGGAAATAGCCTTCCTCACACTCGCAGGCGGTGGCCCCCTCGGAGGACGGCAGGGTGTGTGGGGGGCACTCCAGACAGGGGCTCTCGGATGCCTCGGACTTGAAGAATCCCGGTGAGCAGGCTGGCAGGCACAGGGACAGACATCAGCTCAGCCTGTTCTCACCCCAAGCGACTTTTCCCTCCCTGGCCCTGGGACCCCTGGCAAGTCACTAAACCTCTATGGGCCTATTTTGTCATTGGTAAAATGTCTTGTGATGAGAAAATGCGTGGTAAGCACCTAGCTCGGGCCAGACACCCAGGAAGTGCCTTGCCCTCCTGCTCCAAAGCTTTGCAGCCCTCCCCAGTGGCTCTTGCAAGAAGCGCCATGCCCCTGAACCTGGCATTCAAGGCCCACATCTCACCTTCCAGCTTCCTAAGAATCCTATCTCACAGCTGGCTCAGCCTTGGGCAGAGCATGCTGCCCACCTGGAGATATCCTTTAATCCGTGCGGACCAGCCTGGCAGGTCCCCACCTGGACTGAGAGCTGCCCAGGGCAGTGACTGCTTCTTCTTCGCCATTTGTGTTTGCTGACTAACAGATTAGACAGGGGCATCAGGATGCTACCTCTGCAGGTGCGCCCCCCGCCCTGGGACCCGACCGCTTTCCTGTTCCAGGGCTGGCTGACCAGGAAGCAGGAAAGGCCAGGCCCCCAGCATTTTCTCTGGACCTGCTTTCAGGGACCCAGTCATTTCCGCCACTCACAAGGGCGGCCAGAAAGCAGCTCTCCCTCCCCCGGTGGCAGGTCCTGTCCTGGCCAAGCCGGGGGAGCTCAGACACCTGATTCCAGAGGCTCCTTCCTCCCACCACCCTATCCTGCCCCTGCCTGCCCCTGCCCCAAGCCCTTTCCTGGTCCCACAGACAGGAAGCTACCCAGACACTGTGCAGGGCTGTCCAGGGATTGGGCAGCTGCTGAAGTGGCCAAGATGGGGTGGGGTCACCCAGGGACCTCTTACCCAACCCTACAGTTATCGTTCCCGCCCTCAGCTTACTCTGGAGAGGGTCCTGAGATACCTCCTGCCTCAGTGTCACGTTCATCAAACACTGATCCTCAACTCTGCATGCAGCCCAGTGCATGGACCTCGAGATGAGACAAAGCCCCTGACCTCTGGGAGCTAGAGCACGTGACAGTGTCCACCATACAGGGGTGGGCAGCAAGGACCTACTGCACAGCACAGGGAACTCTGCTCGATGTTATGTGGCAGCCTGGATGGGAGGGGAGTCTGGGGGAGAATGGATCCACGTATACGTATGGCTGAGTCGCTTTGCTGTGCACCTGAAACTATCACAACATTGTTAACAGGCTATACTCCAGTATAAAATAAAAAGTTAAAATAAATAAATAAATAAGGGGTGGGCAAAGGGCTAAGGGGGTAGAGACAAGCTTGGCTGGAGGTTTGTGGAGTCATAGAGGAGATATTTCAGCTGGGGTTTAGAGGCTGAGTAGGAGTTCAGCAGGGCAGAAATACTGGGAGGAGGAGTTAGGGGTGAGAAACAGCAAGGCTGACACAGAAAGTATGAGTGCCTTTGTGGTCGGAAATCAGGGAAGCAGCAGGCAATAAGGCTGAGTGATCTCCAGGGACCAGATTGAGAAAGGCCTTTAATGCCAGGTCAAGGACTTTATCCTGGGGGCAGTGAGAGCCATTGAAGGTTTGATGTAGAGAATAATGGCACAGTCAGATCTACGTTATCAAGAAAAATCTGTGGGCAGTCTCCCTCCTTTAGTCCTCTATGCGAGCAGAGAGAGGTGGGGAGTCAAGGGACAGGACTCAAAGGACACCCAGTTCCTAAGGTCTTGGATAGTGACTTCCCGTTAATGACTGCTTGCTGGAGGCCCCAGGGGGACCATCCCAGAAGTCTCTCTCACCTCCTCTGCCTGTCCTGCCACTTCAGAATGTCAGCACAGGCCCTGAAAGAGCTCAGGCACATGCTGTAGGGAAGGGGGCTTGTCCAGGACAGAAGGGACCTGGGACCCGACTCCTGCTCTGTGCAGAGCCTGGAGCCCCAGTCACAAACAGCCACCACTGATCCAGCAGCCGCTGTGTGCAGTTCCTGGGCTACGCACTTGACATTCATTTAGTCCTCACAATAAGTCTGCTATACTAGGCACTGTTATCATTCATCCCACTTTGGAGGTGAGGAAACTGATGCTCAGAGAGGAAAAAGAACTTGGCCAAGGTCAACAAGCTCCTACGACACGAACCCAAAACCTAAACCCAGGATGCCTGACCTCGAACCTCCCTCCTTTCTCACAAACATTTCAGTTTGGAGCAAAGAGAAATCAATATTCTGAAACAAGCCGGAAGAGAGAGGAGAGGAGGTCCGACCTGCTTCAACAGCCAGAAAATCCCCAAACTAATTTCAGAGCAGCTGGGGGGCGGGGCGAGGGGCTGTGCCTCCTCTTAACATACGTCTTCTCATACTGGGCACATTTATGTCCTATGGGGAGAAAAGACTAGAATCAAGCCCGGGGGGTGGGTGGGGGTTTGTTGGGGCCTCCAACACGGCCTCCTACAAGGAAGGCCCAGAGGTCTTTCAAGTCTACTATTGTATTTAAGAAATCCACGTGTAGTTTGCAGTCCTCCTCATAACTTATCTGTTACGATACAAAAATAGCTCTCTCCTCCCCCAAATCATCAAGTAAAAATGAGACTTCAGAAAGCTGGGCTATGTTTATCCTGGGATCTTAACTCCCCCAAATGCCCTGACTTGTCCACCCGAGGGGCTTATACTCTGGGTAAGTGCTGGCTCCAGGTGGTCCAGGCCCCGCGGAGTAGGGGTGCTCAGGGGCCCCTAGAACACTATCGCATCTTCCCGGCTCAGGCTCTCAGGCTGAGGAGGGACCACGAGCGCCCACAAGGTTTTAGCCACCTGCAAAACCCACAATGTCCCCACTCCCCACCACGTGGTTGCTCCCCAGCCCCCAGCCCTATGCCAAGAGGCGGAAGTGGGGGAAGAGGCGGGTTCCATTCTTTGGTCCCAGAGCCCGGGTGGCCCGCCTGCTGCCAGCAGGAAAGAGGGAATTTGGAGAGATTTCCGCTGCGGATGTGCCAGATATTACAGTGGAGAGGCAGCACCAACAAGGCATGTACTTGCCTGACGAGAATGTGGTGCCCCCTCCTCCAACCACAGAACTTCAAGGGGCCCTGCCAGAGTGTGCCCGTGCTCAGGGGCCCCAGAGTTAATGTGTCTGACACCAGCAGGCCCCTGTGTCTTCCTGACTTTGCCTGGTTGGATTTCCTGGCGTGCAGGGCAGGCAAGTGGGGACAGGGGTCACACTTTTGGTGTTCACACATTCTCAAACATACTCACATACACAAACTACCCATGGTCCCTTCGCCAACCAGCAAACTCCTATGCATCCTTCAATACCCAGCTTGAGCTCTTCTACACAGCCCTCCCAGACTGCCCAATTTCTGGTCCCCTTCTGACCATTAGGGCATCTATTACTCAATCTTATGTTTACCAAATAGAAAATTGAGCGTTTCCTACGTGTCTGGCACAGTGCTGGGTGCTGGGAGACCATGGCAAGATAAACACTGTTTCTGCTCCAGGGGAATTCACAGCCTGGCTTTCACGCTCCATTGGAAATGATTTCTGCACATATTAGGATCCTCTATGAGACTGGCAGCTCGTGGGGAGCAAGAGTTATCTGTGTCCCGTGTCCCAGCACAGGGTCTGGCATGCAGTAGGTGCTCAGCTAGTGTTTGCTGACTGGATGGATGAATGAATATGTGAGTAAAGACAAAACCCACGTGCTCATTAAACACGAGCTCTAGGGCCACAGAAATGAGCGGCGTTTCAGTCCCCAGGAAGACCCTGCAGGGACAGTGCACCGGGACACCACCTGCCTGGCACCGGAGGCTGACTCTGACACACCTGTGGAGAACTCCTCTGACCCCGGTCGCCTGGCAGGCCCAGGGCCACTCCGAGCAGGGGAACTAACTGGGGCATGGTGGCTGCACCCAGGGCTGCACCCCAGCTTTTCCAGTTCCCGATGCCCGCCCCTCAGATGGCAGCATGAGGTGTGACTCAGGGACATACACCCTCTGGCATGACGCAAATCCAGCCCCTGGCAGAGCCCCTCCCCCAAGGCCCAACAACCTCCCGGGCTGGTGGTGGTGGCGAGGTCACAGGATCAATCACAGGGTCAAGAGGTCGCAGTGACAATTCCCTGCAGCCAGTCACCTCCCCAAGCCATGCCCAGCTGACGACCACGTGCACCCCCTCAGCCCAAGGATGCGAAGCCTGGACTTTGTCTGGTGCCCTGACGGGCAGCAAACGGCGACCCCGTAAGTTACTGACCCTGCAAATGAGGGGAACTGATAACTCCAGACCCCGGCATCTTCTCAGTCCCCAGCAGGCCCTGTCGCCCCCATGGAAGCAGTTGTCCCGGTGGCCCAGTTGCTGCTAGCACCTTGCCCTTTTCCCACACACCCTGGGGAATTATCTGTGTGCATTCCTCCACCAAGCTGTGATAAGCACAGCCTCTGCTTCCCGCTGTCTCCCTACCACCAGCCTTTTATCTTCTGTTTGCTTTCCCTGCCTCCTTCCTTCCGTTCTGGGGACTCACTCACCTCAGCGAGGGAGGGAGGGGCCGCCCCATGGAGCTGCCAGCGTCTGAATTTGCCCCCAGTGTGAGCTGAGGGCAGGGTGAGCAGGGCACAGAGGTGGGAGCTGCCACCCCCAACCCCCCATTCAGGCCAGAGGAAACTCCACAGAAATAAGGCCCGGTGGCACTCCCCAGGGAGGGGACAAGCCCAAGAGTCACAGCGCACAGAGTTCCCCACCTGGGGATCAGCCCTGTCCAGACTGCCAACAGCCCCTGCCATGGCTCAGGGACACCCTGCCTAAGGCCTCAATCAGCTCCTCCCCTTCAACTCTGGACCCTGGGAGAGGCCTGGGCCACTCAGGATGTCAGCACTAGGACCCGGCTCCTTGCACACATGGTGAGGTCACCCAGTCTGCAGCTTGCCAGAGCAACCCAGGTTCTCAAAAGGAACCACGGCAGAAAGTCACAGGAGGTAGGCTCTGATCGCTAAGTCAGCAAGGCTCCAACCTACCCATTTTACAGGTGGGGAGAATGAGGCCCAGAGGGGACTCACCAAGGTCACACAGCTTGTGGGTAGAAAGATATATGCCAGGGGCACTTGGGGACAGCCCTCCCCATGCCAGGCCCCAGCTCTTTTGGTCACTGTTTCCTCTTTCTGGGCCTCAGTTTCCTCATCTATAAAATGAGGATAAAGTCCTCAGGTTCTCTGGGTAATTTGTGAAGACAGAAGGAAACCTCGCTTGGGAAATGCTCAGCATGGGATGAGGTGTCCATGAACTGGGGGACAGAGAAGCTGCAGGAGCGAGGGGCTGGGCCCCTGGAGGAAGCAGCAGCCTCCAAGGAGGGAATTCCTGACCCTGCAGCCCCACCTCCAGCTCCGGCCTCCCAGCTGCTGGGCTGAGCCTCTGGCCAAAGCCGCTGGCCACCTGCTCACCTGGCCGGCAGTCCCCACGGCTGAGGCACTATCTGGGGCCCCAGCAGCTCAGCTGCCGATGCCAGCACAGGAAGCAGAGACAAACAGGGAGACAAAGCCGCCCCGGGGGAGATGACGGTCAGCCTGAGTGACTCCACTGTCCCCTAGGCAGGCCTAGGGAGGGAGGGCGGGGAGCGGGGGAGCTGGAGAGAAGCTGGCTCATTCCTGACATAGCTCACAAGAGCTCTCTGGGCAGTGTGCCCACCTGTCCGCACAGCACCTGGGAGGTGCCTCTCTTCCGTTGCCCATTTAACTCTTTCTTGGGCTGAGAGCTTCCTGGGGAAAGAACTCTCAGGAGAAACAAACGCTGGGAATAACCTGGACCAGGTGCTGGGTGACCCTGGCCTGCCCAGTGCCCTCTCTGGGCTTGGTTTGTCATCAATAAAAGCCACAATGGGAGAATCTGGGTCCATGGCCCCGTGAAGGGTGAGGCGGTAGCGGGGGGGGGGGGGGGGGGGGCAGACCCTCCATCTCTCTCCATTTCTCCCTTAACATGCTCAGTAAGAGCCCCTCAACTACCTCACATCCTGCGCCAGGACCCACCATCCCGGGGCTGCCCTGAGAGTCTGTCCCAGGGCCAGGAGCTGAGTCAGGGATTCCAAAGGAACTGGTCATTTCCCGCCCCATTTCCTGACCCATCCTCCAGCTTGGACGCTGCTGCATCACCTAGATTCAATCCTGATGCAACTAAATCTTAGCTGTGTGACTCCAGGCAAGTCTCTTCACCTCTCTGAGCCTCAGTTTCCTGTCTGTTAAGTGGGGCTGATAACAGTCCCTGCCTCTCACGAAAGGTGGTACAGATTCAGCAGGAACAAGATAAAGCACTCGCCGAGCTCATGCCTGCCCTGGAAGAGCACTTTTCTTTTCTTTCTTTTTTTTTTTGAAGAGCACTTTTCTACAGGAATTACTGTTATTATCTCCACTGGCATCCTGGTCAGGGGTGCTGGGGAAGGTCTGGAGGGATAAAGAGTAGCCGGGCCGGGGGTTCCCAACCACACAGAGGGTCCCTAAACCGCGTTGAAGGGAATTTTGGGAGAGGGATCCTAAGGAGGAAAAACCAAGGCAACAGGTGGCCGGCAGTGGAGAGGGTCCCACAAGCAAAGTCAAAGATTTCGCTCCTGGAAACCAGTCCTCCCTACCCTGGGGTGGCTCAACTCTTCACAAACAAAACCTGTGAGGTCCTGACCCCCCACTTCCTGGGGAGGGAAGCCTGCCCCCCTTCCTGGAGAGAGACACCCCTCCCCAACCTCAACTGTCCACTTATCTCTGCAGGGTCTGAATCACCAGCCTGTGGAAAGTTTTCAGCTGCCCCTCACCCCGCACCCCTGCATTCTTGTGTGAGGATGTCATGTGGGAGGAGTCTGCTCAACCCACTGGGCTCCCTCGCAACCCCCCCAGTCATTGTCTGAAACTGGGAGTGTGCACTTGAGGTCACCTAAAGCAGGGGCCGCCTGAAGAGCAGAGGAGAGCTGGGAGGACAACAGGGTGGTGGGAAGGGCCACAGCAGAGACTACACCAAAGGCACAGAAAGGCTCTGAGGGGACATCTCATTCAGGGGTTTGCAGACTGTGTTAAGCAGGGTTCTGAGGATTTGTTTTAAGAGGAAAGTGGAGCCCATGAGAAAGGGCTTCAGGCTCCTCCGATACCTGAAACCCTTTCATGGGTTGCAGGATCCATGGCTAAAAACCAAGTATACAGTCTGCTAGTATAGTTGAACTTCTTGTCTTACGGACAAGAAGCCTGAGGCCAGAGATGAAGAGAGATTTACTGAAGGTCACTCAGTCGGTATGTATAGCTGTAGGGCCTAACCCCCCAATTTCTCAACACCCTGCTTATCTCAGCAAAGAAGCTCCCAGAGAGAGGGGATGAGCTGGCCTTCCAAAGGTCAGCCTACATTCCACAAACGCCCTGCCCCACAGCCATTTCCAGAAAAAGTCACCCATTGAAAAAATCCACGTTGCTCTAGAGCTTTCCGCTGTCACAGGTCCTGGCCGGGCCAAGCCACAGCCTCCCAGTGTGAGCTCACTAATGCCCAGGCCCTGTTCCCAGAGAGAGTCTGATCTAATTGGCCCCCTCTCTGGGCTCAGTCTGTCATCAGTAGAAGCCCCGATGGGAGGATCTGAGTCTATGGCCCTGGGGAGGGTCAGGTGGGGAGGGCAGATCCTGAGTATCCCCCCAACGCAGGCATTTTTCAAAAAGCTCCCCAGGTAACTGTCATGTGCAGCCAGGGGATGCGAATCCTGGGTTCAATTCACTCACCTCCATGTACAAAAGAGGAGCCTGAGACCCAGAGAGGTTAAGCGACTTGCCTAAAGTCACAGGGAGTTAACAGAGATGGTACTAGCTCCTGGGACTGTGTTATGTGCCCACAGTGCCGGTATATAATAGATACTCAAGATATACTTGTGGGATGAATCAAAAATAACAATCACACTTAAAAACGCTTATGTGTCAGACGCTGACCTAAGAACTTTACAAGTATTAAGTCATTTGATTATCATAACAATCCTACAAGATGGGCACTATGTTCATCTCCATTTTACAGATGAGGAAACCCGGGCACAGAGAGGTTAAGGAACTGGCTTAAAGTCACACAGCTAAATGTAAACCTGGGATTTGAACCCAGGTATTCTTTCTGAGAGTCTTCACTCGTAACCTCCATACTGTTTCTCAGTGTATTCATTCCCGGTGAATGAGTGAATCCAATCATAAGGCCAGGAAGCCTCCGAGATTTTCACTAACAGAGCCACTGCATGTCTGAGCAGGGACAACCTTACCAAGATCCCCACATCCCAGAGCTGAGACCAGATCCTGGACCACAGCCTCCACCCCAGTACCCCCTTTCTCTGCCACCACAGCACCGTCACTCACCCTGGCAGGCGTCCTCCACCTTCTCGTAGCCTGCTTCGCACAGGCACTGACCAATGAGCACCAGCCACTCGCCATCCACTGCACAGTGCATGCGGGGCTCTTCACCCCCGGGCGGCACCACAGCGTGGTCCAGGCAGGTGCCATCCACGATGGCCAGGGAGGGCGCGTCGGAGCCCGCGATGGTCTCGGGGAAGCGGGCCAGCCCCTTCAGCAGCTTGGGACACTTCTTGTAGTAGACGCGGACAGAGAGCAGTGCCACGCAGGCACCAATGTCCTGAAAGGCCAGGTAGAAGCCCTTGCGGCTGAGCGGCCCCACGGAGCGTTCCTCCACATTCAGCTTCACGTGGCGTGCTTCGAAGTCGCTGCTGACCGTGATCTCGTCGGGCGCGATAGTGTCGATCTTGGTGAACTGGCGCTTCTGGAAGTTGGTGCCATAGTCCACGTCAGACTCGGCGTAGTAGAGGTTGAAGGTTTCCTTGCAGGAGCTGGCACCCCCAGGGAAGCTATTGCAGTCACGCACGGTGAACTTGAGCTCGATGAAGATGCGCTCGGCCTCACCGCGGTATACCCAGTTGGTGCGGAGCCAGTTGTCCTGGTCGCTGGCCACCACGTTGCACACGGAGTACATGTAGATGGGCATGTCGTCCATGATGTTCTGCATGAGGTCCCACTGCACGGGGCCGACAGGTTAGTGTGGGCAGGTGCCTGGGGGAAACTGAGGCCCAGAGGCATCGCCCAGGTAGCAAAGCTGGGCATCAGGAAGCTGCTCTATGGTTCCTGCTGTCCTCATTCTACAGGGAAGGAAACTGAGGCCCAAGGAAGGGCTTCAAGTCACCGTCACACACTACAAGTGGCTGAGCTGGATCTGACCCCCTGGTGTCCCTGACCCCAGTGTTGCAGTGCTGAACCCGTATACTATACAGTGAGCTGAGGGTGGAGGCTGGGGGTCCCATGTGACCTCAGGCAGATCACTTAAACTCTCTGAGCCTCAAAGTCCCCATTGTACAATGGGGGCAAAAACTACCTCACAGAACTGCTGTGAAGATAAATGACAGAATGTCTGTCGAATGCGGAGCATATTGCCTGGTGTGGGTGACAGTCATACAAGGCAGCTGGTATCATTATCATTATTATCCCTATTATTATTATCATTATAATTCACTGTGTAGATGTGTGTGAGTGGCAGGGAAGAGGTTAAGTCAGAATCAATGGATAATCACCCATCACTCCTCAAAACATTGCTCAGCCTCCTCCAGGAAGACTTCCCAGGTTGGGCCAAGATTGGGGCAAGTGCTTCCCCCTGGCTCCCACAGTCTCTGTTACCTTAGCACCTAAGTGGTGACAACTAAACCTGGCTCCCACACGAGATTCTGAGCTCCTTAGGGCAGAGACTGCATCTAGTTCATTTCTGTATCCCCAGGGCCTACCTGAAATGGAGTAGGTACTCAGCAAAGTATTTGTTGAATGAATGAGCAAATGAATGAAAAAACCAGAAGGGGCCAAGGAAAAAGACCTGGGCTGCATTGTGTCACAGGGGCCTCAGATGCCCTTGGGCCTCAGTTTCCCACTCTATATAATGACTGGGCTGCATTAGGTGATCTGTGCTCTCTCCCAGCTGAACATTCCAGGATCTTGGAAATCCACTAGAGTTAAACTCCAGGCCTCCTCGGAGCTAAGGTGACCAGGGACAAGTGCCTGACTCCGCAGATCTGGCCAGCAATAGAAACTGTCCCCAGCTATCCCCCTGGAGACACCGCTCTCCCCAGCTAAGGCCCCAGAACAAATTCAACAAGGGGAAAACTGAGGCCCAGAGAGCAGCAGTATCCTCCCCAAGGCCACACAGTCGTCACAGGCAAAGCCAGGGAGAGGACCCTGGGGTCTGGCCCACCAGCCCAGGTCACAGCAGGGCAGGGCAGAGGGAGGGGAGGGAGTGAACTTGGGTGGGAAGGAGGCAAAACAAACTCAACCCCGAGCAGGAAAGGGAAACAACAGCTGGAGGAGCGGGGAGAGGGCCCAGCAGGAAGGAACCTGATCCGGTTTCCCGGGGCTTTGGGGACCTGGGAGCCCACATTCCCTGTCTCTTCCTCACCCCTCAGTTCCTGGGCTGGGACCTCCAAGGCAGGGGGAGCCTTTAACCCCTTCCCACCCAAGAGGGGAATGAAGGGAGCGAGAGGGGGTCCCTTTTGACCATCAGCCTTCTGGGGCATCCAAGGGTCCTGCTCTGCTAGGGCCTTCAGCGGTCTCCCCAGCTCTTTCCACCTCTCGGGTCCCTTCCCCACCTTCCAACCCCAGCCTGCCCAGTTGGTGTGAGAAGCAGGAACCTGAGTTCGAACCCTGGCTGAGCTGTTTGATCTGGGCCAGGCCCCATCCTCCCTGGGTCTCAGCTTCCTCATGCCCACACCCGCACCCTGAAGGCTTACCCCTTTGCCATATGGGTGTGTGAGCCAGCCGAGTTCCCCTTTAGCTGCGGCAAAGTCCAACAGGACGACTGGAAGAGATGAGAGAGGGCGCTGGGTGAGCTTGGGGGTATCTTCAGGGGTCAGGTCATGGTGGAAAAGGTGAGAGTCCCCCAGGAATCCCAAGAAGCCTTGAAGTCTTCCTCAGCCCTCAGAGAGAGACCCCACCACACAGGGTCACCATGTCCAAGAGACCCGTCTCTCCAGAAACAGGGAAGCAGAGCTCCAGGCAAGGGATGGGACCTAGTCAAAGTCACAGAGCAGGTTGGGTGAGGCCTCACGTCTCCCAGCCCACGCCGCCCCCTCAGCAGCCCCCAGCTGGGCAGAGCAGGACAGAGTTCGGCCCAGCAGGGGAACAACAGCTGGGTAGAGAGCTGGGGCGAGCAGGGCTATTAAGTGACACCACGCTGCCCCATCTGCTTCCTGAAACAGGGCCCCTCCGCAGCACTTCACATGCACGTGGGCCTTGGAGGCACTCTTGTCCGCTCCTGCCACGTCCCCTCCATACACACACAGCACAAAACACCCTCAGCCCCACCCAGGCCACGTAGCACGTGTCTATGCAGCACACGTATGTACATACATGTCTCATGGCCCTCCAAGAGGAGAGAGCTGTTCACAGGTGGGAACAGCTCCAGGGAGGGGAGCAGGATTGGTGGGGGGGTCTGGAAACCGATCTTCCCACCACAAAAGCCACAGAGCAGGCAGGATAAAGCCCTGAACCCATAGGGGCTTTTAGGAGGGACCCAAAGATACACACAGCTGGCGAGGTCCCCTCCCTGGGAAAATCGCTCCCGCTGCCCCCGTCCCTCACACCCTGGCCACTGCCCTGCCAGGGGTGCCTAGGGGACCAGGGATGGAAACCCTTAAAGAGGACTTCCAGGCCCAGAGGGACCAGGTGCCAGGACCACACTATCCCCAGAGAGGCATCTGGAGCCTGAGGGAAGGACATATTGCCAGAGGCTTCCCTAGATCCAGCCCCACCCCCGCTTGGGCACCTCCCACTGGTCCACCCCGGGTTCTGCCAGGCTCAGGGGCTACAGCCAAGACCCAAGACCCCAGTATGGCCCCCTCCTCCATTTCCAAATAAGGTCCAGGTAGCTGCCAATAGAAGCTACCCTCCCTGGAGGATAACGAGATTGGAGAAACTGAGGCATGGACCCTATACAAGGTCCCTGGATTCCAAGAGTAAAGCCCTAAGGTGGAGGGGGTAAGGGACCAAGCGCTTACTTCCTTTGGAGTCTGGAGCATGAGGAATATGGCCTCAGAAGGTGCATTCCTCAAGGCCTAGGCCTGGAAGAATAACTCTAAGGGTGCAACCCCAGGCAGGCAGAGATGGGCCTGATTTAGAGAGATGGGGAGGGAGGGGGAGAGGGGCCTGAGGAGAGTCTGAGAAACCCTTTCCTGAGGACAGACTGCCCTGCTTGCCTGGGCTGGAGGCCCCCAGGCCTAGGGATGAAGCACTGCCACCTGACCACTGCTGACCCGGGCCAAGTCTCTCTAGGAAGGGCCTCACAGCCCAGACAGGGAGAGGAAATCCGATGTGGCACCGGCCCCAAGGCTGAGGGGACAGGGGAGGGTGGCTGGGGGGTGGGTAGGGGCAGGGATTTGTTCGGACATGCCCAAGGCTCAGGCTTGGAAAACTCACTAACCCCACTAGCAAATGGAATGTCCTGGCTACACTGGAAGGAATCTGGGGGCTCCAGCTGGGTGTGTAGGGCGGACAAAGGTGAGTGTCCCTCAAGGTCCTGCACACCCCCCTTCCTTAGAGGCGTGGGAAGCTGCAGTCTGCGCCCCTGGGGAAGGGGGCTCATGGCTCCTAGGCTCTGAAGGGTTAACCTGGCACGGAGGGACCCCCACCACCCCTGCCAGAGCTCGCTCCCCTTCCAGACCCAGGCCTGGCTCTAGAAATATCACAGGGCTCATCAGAGAAGAAAAGAAGCCTTCACACAGGAAGGAGCCCCCTCCCGGGGAAATTCCCTAGAACCAATCACCAGGAACAGGCGCCCAGCCCCGGTCCCTCCACCCTGCCGCACAGGTGCGGTCTCTCCCTGAGCGGCCTCCAGGGTCTGAGGCTCCTGGAAGGGGCAGGGGCCAACAGCCCCTCGGCTGGCCCCCGAAGGCTTCACTGAGAAGCCTGGGCTAAGCAGGGCTCATCCAGGAGTCCCCCGTCCCTCCTCCCACCCCCAGGAAAACCTCCTTCTCAGTCTGAAGTTCCATCATAAATGTCATCCTTCTGGGTCCATATTGTTTCAGGGCTCTTTACTCAAAGGCAGTACGACCACCCACTCCCCTAGTGTCACCTCCCTGCTCCCCCCATCCCTCCTGAACCGAGACCAGCTAATTGCTAAAGAAGCAGGGAGGCAGGGGACTGGGGGGCGGGGAGGGGGAAGAATGAAGAAGAAAAAGGGAAGGGGACAGAGAGCACATTGGGCTCTTACGGAATCAAGAAGCCAAGGACTTTCCAGGCCTCCCGAGCGCTCTCCAGCCCACCTCCCAGCTGCACCTCAAATCAGCAAGCCCTGCACCCCTGCCCAGCTATTCTCCCTTCTCAGAAAAACCCAGCACACACCCGGGTGCAGGGGCCCTGGGCTCTGGCAGCCCAAGAAGCCACATGCTCAGACCTAACCCTCCCTGTACAGAGGGCCCTAGTGAGGGAGGGCTCGGGCCTCCCTGTTTCCCCATTTGTAAAAGGAGGACAGACTCAGTGGCTGTTGAGAATTTAACAGGCTCCATCTGGGTCTCCCAAGGCAGCCTGGCTCCTCCACTCACGGGGAAGGAGAAGGGAAGCGAAAAGCAGCTTCGCTTGAAGGGTTGAAGGGACTCGTGTCTCTGCACCCCCAACCCAGCCCCAGGCAGATCCAGCACATCCAGCCAGCATCCCGGCAGCTGGGCCATCACTCCCCCCCTCCCCACTACAGGCACACCTCCTTAGGGAGTCCTTCACAGGGACTCTTGAAGCCTAAGGAAGAATGTTCCCCTGTCCTTTTCCTCCCCCACCCCGTTCCATGGGGGGCACTAGTCTTCTAGGCTGGGGGGGGGCTCGGCAGAGGGGCGCGAGGACAAGGCTGAAGCACAACAATCGCCCAGTAGCATCCCTCCTGCCTAATCCCCCCACCCCCCATGGGCAGCCTTCAAGAAAGGCCTGTAGTGAATCCAGCTGTCTCTCCCCTTCTCTCCAACCGCAATCCCCCGGGAAGGGGGGAGGACGAAAAGCTGAGGGGGGGGCGGGTATTGAGGATCACAGAAATCCCTGCCACCCACTCCTCCAGCACATTGGGACAAGAAACCCTGAGTGATTCAGGGACGCGGACAGGATGCCACCCCCGCCTCCACCCTCCAAGAGTTCCAGCTCTGGCCTCTTTGCCACCGAACTTGGAACAGCAAAACCTCCAACCCCAGTTTGGGAGGCGGAAAAGGAAGGCAAGGCTCAAGGAAACTTCTCACCGGGCCAGGGCTTCCTCCGCACTTCCCCCTGGTGGAGCCTGCGGAAACCTCCCTCGGCCCCGGCGAGCGGGCAAAACTCTTTCTCAGTCGGAAACTGAAACCGGCCTCGGCTGGATGGACAGGAAGGTCCTCGGCCAAGGGCAAGAGCCCCCATCCTCTCTGCGACCCTAGCCGAGGGGCAACGTCCCCATCCACCACCCGCCCCGCCCAGGGCAAAGTCCGCGGCCCCTCGCGCAGTGCGGCAGCGGGAGCGCTGGGGCGGGGGTGGGTGATGCAGTCCCCCACCCCCGGGCGCTCGGATTCCCTGGTGACCCTGGGGTGACGGCTCCACACCTTGGGCGGCCGCGCCCCCACCTGCCGCATTTCCTCGTTCTGAGTCACCCCTTGCTCAGAACGCTTGACTTTGGGACTTCCTGTCCGCTCTCGCGGCCCCGAGCCTTGCCCCCCGAGCCTGGGAGTGCGGGGAGGGAAGGAGGGAAGGCTGTGCGTGGGCAGATTGGCCCGAAGCTCCCCGCAAGCTCTCCTCCCCGACTGGAGGCATAAGGGGGCGTGGAGAAAATCTCAGGGAGCTGGGGCTTCTGCAGGGGTCTGTCTCCTCGCCTGTCGAAGAGACCCCTCCTCAAAATGAGGGGCCTCCACAGAAACGCCTTCTCCACAAAATCGGCGCAAGCAGGTTAGCGAATTCACCGTGAAGCTGAGCCGGCGGAAAGGCCCCCAGGTAGCCCATTCTCCAAGGGACCCCGAGCCCCCGCCGGGACGCGTTCCTGAAACCGCCACCCTGGCTGCAACCGTGTGGCCGCCCTGAGTCCCCCTTTTCTTTCTTTCTTTTTTAAAATTCTTATTGGAGTACAGTTGCTTTACAACGTGCTAGTTTCTGCTGTACAGCAAAGTGAATCGGCTATAGGTTCATATATACCCTCTTTTTTATATTTCCTTCCATTTAGGTCATCACAGAACATTGAGTATTGTTCCGGGTCCCCTTCTCTGCGGCCTCTGAACCCCGCGCGCCCAGGCCCCAACCTCTTAGTCCCCGGAGCCCCTATAACCCCGGGTGGGGGAGTCCCAAATTCGTCCCGATCGCAGCCAGCAAGTCCTCCCGACCTCAGCACTCCGGGACTGGGCGGCGCCAGGTCAGTTTCCAAAGTTGCGCGCGTCCAGGCGCGCCTGGCTCTGGGAGGAGCGGGGGTCCGGGGGTCCGGCCGCCGCGGCTGGGTCGGGCCGGGTGGCCGTCGGAGCGCACACTCACCTTCCTTGCCCTGCGCCGCGGCAGCCGCGGCCAGCAGGCAGACCCACAGCAGGGCGAGGCAGGCGCGGGGTGCCAGACGCTCCATGTCGCGCTCCTTGCTCTCAGCCCGGTTCTCCGTGCCCGGCTCCCGCACGCCCGCGCGCAGGCCTCGATGTCCTGCTCCCTCCTGCCGCCTGCGCGTAACTTCTGCCCCGAGCGCTTAATGGAAGTTGAGTGAGAACCGGCTCCTGTTCATTCATGTCCCGCGCTGACGTCAGCGAAGCCACGCCCTCAGGAATGTCTTTAAAGGGGCCGGGCTGGCACCCAGCGAGAAGGGAGGGGAAGTCCTGAGGGGGTTGGAGGGGCTCTTTGGGCCCGCTGGACTCGCTGGCGCCCCCCAGGTCCTTCCAAGTTTGAGCGCCTCCAAGCGCCAGTGCAACCAGGGCTAGTCCTCGAGGATCTCTGAGCCGGGAATCCTCGGCCCAGACGTGGGGATGGTTTTGCGCTGAGCCATCCCCCACTCTCACCCTTTGCCCTCTGGGACCGAGCTCAACGTTGGCCCGGTGGCCTGAACTGAAATGGCCTGGAGGGTCAAGAAGCAGTTGCCTGCTTAGCAGCTTGCCTGGAAAGAGAGCTCCAAAATAGACCCAGATGCCCCTCTTCCTGGGATTTCTAAACTGTGCACCAAACCGTCGGAGGTCAGGGAGAGCTTCTCTGCTCAGGGGCCTCTAAGAATACAGTAATCTGAGAGCAACCTCATCTAAAAATGAGTCAGACATGCATGATCTCCTTTAATTCTCATCTGGGAGGTAGATGTCATTATCCCCATTTTACAGACGAGTAAACCGAGGCTCCAACAGCTTAAACAATATGCGCAAAGGTCACACAGCTCAAAGGTAGTAGAGCCAGGATTTGAATCTGGGTAGTCTCTGCTTTAACCGCTGCCCATATTGGGAAAGGTTGGACAAGAGGCTGCTGGGTAGAGCACCCCTATGCCCCAACCCTGGCATGGTAGAATCAGTTGGTCTGTTTTGACACTTTGGAGGACAGGACACCTGCTTCCCACCTGCCCCTTCAAGGGGCCTCTCCCCAACGGTTCCTCAGACATGAGCTCATCTCCCCTCCTGACAGAAGTGGCTGGTGCTAGTGAAACAAACGGGAAATGTCCTCTCTCCTGCCTGCCTGGCCACCCACGGTTGCCTGTTGCCCAATCGCCATTTGGCCAGTCCAGTCCAGGAGGAGCAGCTGTAGCAAGCCTGGCTTCCTGGGAGGCTACAACCCCCTCTGCCCACCTCCTTCTCTTTCACCCCATCCTCTTCTTGACTCTCCTGGACCTGCTCACCAGACAGCCACACTGACTTACTCTGGTACCCAGGTCCTCCCTGCCAGATGTGGACATCTTGGCCCCTCGGCCTTGGCGCCAGCCCTTGGGAAGCGGGTCCAGATATCTCCCTTGGAAGGGGGTGGGAGGGTTAATTACAGGTGTTGGGATAGTATAATTAAAGCCTTTGACCAAGATGATGGGAGGAGAGCCTTGGTCTTCTGAGAGTGTGAGTGTGCAAGTGTCCATGAGATTGAGTGTGTGGACATGTGTGTGTGTGTGTGTGTGTGAGCATGTGTGGACATGAGAGGATCTGTGTGTGATTGTGAGTGTGCCATACTTGGCAGTGGTCAAGACTGTAGGCTGTAGAGTCAGCCTATGAGTTTTCGGACATTTCACTTCTTGGAGGCTCAGTTTGCTCATCTGGAAGATGTATAAACCTACTTCAGAGGGTTACTGTGAAGGTCAAATACGATCATGCATGTTAACTGCAGAAGCCAGGATGACGGAACGTGCTTGTTAAACCTCAGCTGTTATTATGGTCACACGTGGTGCAGCCAGAGGAAGCAGCATCTGTAGCGGGTGGGGCGGGCGGTGTGCACAGGGTGCTGCGCATGGCCGGTGAGGAGTGTGTGTGTGTGTGTGTGTGTGTGTGTAGTACATGGTATGGATAAGTGTTTTGCATTTTGTGTTGGACCCTCTGGGCTATGGACATTGTGTGGTGAGCGTAAGATTTCCTGTATGTTGTATGTAAGACTTTGTACATGTGTGTTACATACCATTGCAGGCTCTGAATGTTGGACGCGTCACTAGAAGACGCGATCCAAGAGGGCAGGGATGTTTGTGGAAAACAGGCAGCATCTGACACATAGTGGGTATTCAGCAAGCCTTTGCTGAAGGTATGAACTGATGAGTGAATGAAGGTGTTGGCAAGTTCGACGTCATGTGAAAGTCATTGTGTGGCATGTGTGGGTTTGCATGTGTGGCCCCGCAAGGTTGAACCCACATGCTGGGGTGCAGGCAGGCCCTGTTGGCTGTGGGCTGAGTGCCTGCAGGATGTGCCCAGCTGTGGGCTGAGAGCCCAGAGCTAAGTGTGGCTCATCTATGACACAGGACATGAGCAGAGGCGTGTGGGAAGCGTGGTGTGTGAGAGGGCAGCAGGGCGTGGAGTGGGGGCAGCTCCTTGGTCTTTAGTCACTCACCTGGTGACAACGCCCTTCCCTCTCTTCCTGTCTCACCCTGAGTCCCTCCCGCTCTGGGTGACTGGATGCTGAGAAGGAAAGTTCTTCGGTGAGTCAGTGAGTCTTATAAAGCGGCACAGAAAAGTGGTATTTATAGTGACATAATAAACCCTAATGGAGATGGAATTACCCCATAAAGGCCCCAAAGAGCCCTCGGGGCCTGAGCAGCAAGTAAGCATTCTGGTACAGGCAGGTGGAGTCTGAGAGAGTGTGTGTGTGTGTGTGTGTGTGTGTGTGTGTGTGTGTGTGTGTGTGGTTGCACGGACCTCACCTCCTAATCCCCACCTCCAGCCCACCAGCCTGCTCAGGTGCCCACCCTTTGCTACGACTTGGCTAGGGGCTGGTGGCAACCAGATGACAAAGATAAACACTGAAACAGTAGTTTCACCCAGGAGGTGAGCACTGTTACTGTGCCCTGTTGCAGAGGATCAGACTTGCTTGTAAAAGCTGGAAAACAACTAGCGTTCTAGCCCAGGCAGCCTGAATGCGGCACACCCCCTCCCAGGTACCTCTTTCCACTGCCTCTCAAAACACTGAATTCCACAGAACCCAAAGCGCCGCCCCAGCCCAGATGCCTGGACTTATGCCCTGCTGGAGTCTTCAAGGCCAGTCCAATGAGTACCTCCGCAGTGAGGTCCCCAGGGATCAGGCCCTCCCTTGAGCCTCTGGAGCCCCTGTACCACATGCCCTCCAGGACCCTGGCCTCAGCCAGCTCAACTCTTTCTTGTCTTCGGAGCCTCTGAACTGTCTCTCAACTAGACTGTAAGCTCCCTGCAGCAAGGAACAAATCCAACACCCCTTTGCAATCCTGGCATCAGCTAGAACAGTGCCCCGTACAAGGAGTCACTCGAGAGGTGCTCACAATTGATGGTGACCCTCTAAATCAGTTCTCTCCATTCTTTCAATTCATTTTCTCGAAGGCCTACTATGCGCCAAGCCACCTTTACCTATGCAAACTCATCTAATCCTCCCAGAAGCCCCGGAAGGATTAATATGGTCCCCATTTTTGCAGGTGAAGAAAGTGAGACTCAGAGAGAACTTGCTTGCCTAGAGTCATACAGCCAGGACATGGCAGAGGTAGAACTAAAAAGTTAAGTGTGTTTCAGTCCAGAGCCTGGTCTAGCTGTGTTTCTTTGAACACACCATGTGTTTTCATGCCTGCATCCCGTTGTCCAAGCTATACCCTCTCCCTGGATGCCCTTTCCACCTCGGCAACTCCTATTCCTTCTTCAAGGCTTACCTTGGAGCAACACAGAAGAGACACTGGAGCCCCCAGATGGAGGCGGGCACCTGGCCTACAGCATGTGCCGAGAGAGATCTGGTGGGTGAATGAATGAATGAATGAGTTATGGGTCCAGTAGACCTGGACTCTGCCATTTAACCACCTGTGTGGCCTTGGGCAAGCCTTATCATCTCAACTGCCACGTCTGTAAAATGGGCATGATAATAATGGTTTCCACCCTCCAGGACTGCTGCTGGGATTAAACGAGATTATATGTTAAACCCTTAGCACGGTGTCTGGTACAGGGTGAGTGAGCGTTACATTTTAGCTACTGTTACCTTTACAATCCGAAGTCACTTCGAAAAGCCAGCTGGGCACTCCCAGGCAAATAAATCATCTCACCCTGGAACAGACCTCAGCTCTCACACTGTGTTATAATTACTTCCTCGCCTTCCCTCCCCTTTAAGCAGGGGGCTCCTTGAGGGATAGAAGCCCAGTTTTATTCCGTCCTGCCATGCCCCATGGAGACTGGCATACAGTAGGTGCTCAGTAAATGTGCCTAGTACCACGCAGCTTCTAGGACTCCATCTTTTTCAAAGGAACACACTCCCCAGTTGCAACCACAGAGTGGGACTTGAAGTTCAGCTTTTCAGGCAAGGTTTTTGGAGTGAACTTGCCTGAGCAGAAGCTCCCCTTCCCCAGTGAGACGGTCAGGGAAGGGGAACTTAAATGTGGGCTCCCTCATTTGGACAGGGGCAGTGTGGGAGGAAGGCCTCCCATAATTGTAGGGCTTCCCCCATCCCCAGAGTTGGGTCAGAGGCTGTGCCGCTTCCTTTGGGACTTGCTCAAGCTTCCTGGGATCCTTTGAAGTGGGTTCCCTGAAAATCCTGCCTGTGGGGCCTGGATAAGGGACAGAGCCTCTGGGTGGGGTGGGGCCTCAGCTGGGAGGAGGGGCGGGAGTGAGGTGTGTCCCTGATCAGTGTCGCTTGGGTGCCCATCTTCTGCCTGCTTTGCACCTGGATTCAGAGCCCCCTTCCTCCTGTGCTTGGCTCCCGGACGACACCCCCCATTCCTCTTGGCCTTCTCTTCTCCATCTGGCCACATCCTCTTCCCCTTCCAAACTGAGCTTAGACCCCCCTACCCCCCACCCCAGAAGCCTTCTCTGATCCCCGGACCACTGGCCTTTCTCCCTTCTCTGAGTGCCAGTCCTTAACCAGGTGTTTAAAAAAATCAAAGTAGGAACTTGGGTTAAGACTCCACGCTCCCAATGCAGGGGGCCCGGGGGCCTGGGTTCGATCCCTGGTCAGGGAACTAGATCCTACGTGCCGCAACTAAGAGCCCGCACATGGCAACGAAAATCCTGCGTGCTGCAGCTAAGACCCGGTGCAGCCAAGTAAATAAACAAATAAATATTAAGAAAAATAAACTATTAAAAAATCTAAGTAAAAGCAGAGCCCATTTGTTGAGCCCCGATTATGTGCCAGGCCCTGATCTAAGAGCTTTGTAGCACCACCTCATATATACACACAAGCACCCCGAGAAGCAGGGATTCTACCCCCATTCTACAGAGAACACTGAGTTTCAGAGAAGTCAGAGTCACTTGCTCAAGGTCAGGAGCCTGAGGGGGCAAAAGTATCTCCAAAGCCCTTGCTGGGACCACCCCGCCTTCCCTGACCGAGTCATAGCATGGCCACTGAAAGGGAGTCTTAGGAGATCAAGTCCAATCTCTGTATTTTACAAAGGAGGAAACTGAGGCCACAGAGGGGAAAGAACTTGCTGGAGGTCACAGAGACTGCGTGAAGACTACAGACCTGGGCTTCTGAGTCCTAGCGCGGTGTAATCACTTCTCTCTTTTTCTGGCGGGGGTGGGGGGGCGGCGCAAGAGGCATGTGGGATCTTAGTTCCCCAGCCTGGGATGGAGCCCGTGTCCCCTGCAGTGGAAGCACGGAGTCCTAACCACTGGACCACCAGGGAAGTCCCACTAATCACTTCCCTTGACCTTCAAAGGCTATCAGCTGCAGGGAAGGTGCCTCAGCAAGACCTCTGGCATAAGTGAATTTGGATACAGGAATAGGGCAGCCCTGCCTCAGGGCTTTTGCACCTACTTCTCCCTCTGCCTGGATCACTCCCTCCCCCCACTCAGTTTTCAGGGCCGGCTCCCTCACCTCCTTTAGCTGACCGCTCTATTTAAAATAAAACAGCAACACGGGCCCCACCCCTGGACTCCCTACTTCCCTTCCTTGCTGTTTTTCTCCATCTCACTTACCACCCGCTGCCATGCTCTACATATTATTGTTTATTTGACTATTGTCTGTCTCCCTCCCCCACCCACCTCCATTAGTGTGTCAGCTCCCAGGGGGCCGGGCTGCTGCCTGCCTTCTTCATGGTGTACCTGCCCCGGCAGCCCGGCCTGGAGCTTTGTGGAATGAAGGAGCCCACAGTGTGGTAGCTTCACGGCACAGTGTGGTCTGGGCTAGCTATTTCTGTTCTCTTTCCCTCACTTTCCACGTGGGTACCTTGCGGGGGAAACAGTGGCTCCCCCACTTAGAGAAGATGGCCCAGGCTACCACCTGGTGCTCAGCCACACCCAGAGGCCCAGGACGCATTCCAGAGACAGGACTAATGGGGGGGTTCCTGCTACTGCAGAAGGTGGGGTGTGTGACCAGGGGCCCCAGTGGAGTTACCTGAGTTCCAGGATCCTCTGCTGTGGCCCTGGGGTGCTCAGACCTGCCAGGTGCTGTTCCTACATTATCTTATTTCACCCTCACAACAGCTCCTGTGAGCGGCATGTTCCCCATTTCACAGACAAGGAAATTGAGGCTTAGACTTAGACAGATGAAGTGACCTGCTCAAGTCACAAAGGCAGGATCCAGATCCAAGCCCGTCGGGCTCCGTGGCCCCCAGTGCTAACCAAGGGTCCGGAGGTCACTCCTGTCCCTGCTCCCTGCTCTGTGTTCTGAGGGTCCCCCTGCCAGCCAGAGTCCCCTGTGCAGATGTGGCGAGGCGGATCCGGCCGTGGCTGGCAAGGGGCTGAGGGTACACTTCTGGCTTTCCACAGCCACCATCTCCTGTGAAGAGCATCACCTCTCGAGCTTCTGTTTTCTCCTTGGTCAACTGGAGATAAAAATAATACAATACCCACCTTGTGGGGGAGCCGTGAAAGTATAAACAACTCTCTCGGCACAATGCCTGGCACATGGCAAGTCCTCCGCAAATGTGAGCAGTGATCATTTTTATTGCTGACACTGTATTTGGGGGCCCAGGTGCACAGTACCTGCCAGGCACCACCCGCCTGCCTGAGTCCTGTCTGTTTGGCCTCAGGCCTGGTGGAGGCTCAGAGGAGGAAGGGAGGAAGGGTAGGAAAGCTGCTCTGTTTGCTTTCTGAAAACCTCCAAGTCTGACCCCAAGCCCCTTTCCGCCCTGACACCACTGACAAGCACACAAGGCTTCATTCACCGGGAACCCTGCCCTAGGTCCCCTTCCCACCATGCCCTGGATAAACCCAGCAGGACCCTACTAGCCCTTGAGGGAAGGGCAGGGACCTCACACTCCAGGCCTCTATTCTCATGCCCATCACCAGGCATGTGTGCTCACAAGTCTACACACACACTGAGAAGTACTGTGAACACAGCCATGGCCCCAATACTGCATATGTCTGAACACACACACACACACACACACACGTCCAGGCACGCATGTCTAGGGGACTCGGTAGGGACAACCTTGGGACAAGACAGGAGCTCCTAACCCACCCCACCCTTGCCCCTGCTTCCTGTCCTGTCTCCCTCCATCTGTCTAGCCGTCTCCATCAACCAGTCCCAGCAGGGCCTTGGTCACTCCTCAGCTATCTTCCCCATCCATCTACCCATCCATCCACGAGTCCATCTGTCTGTCCGCCTGTCTGTAGCCAGCCCAGCAGTGAGCATCCATCCTCACCCAGTCCTATGCATCATCTCTGGAACAACTTCCCCAGCGAGACCCTGTCCCCTCTCTCAGCAGGGTCTCTCATCACTCGTCCACCCCCCACGCACCCCTCCCCCACTCCTCATCTGTCTCCCTCATCTGTCAGCCTGTCTGTCCCTCTATCCATCCTTACTTCCTTCCTTCATTCCCCAATGGGCCCAGCCCCTCACAGCCCTCTCTGTGTCCCATCCATCACTTCCCAGCCAGCCCTTCGCAGCCAGGTAGTCACCTCCTGGCAGCTCCTGTGTGTCTATCTTTCCACCAGCCCATCCATCCATCCATCTGTCTGCCATCCCATCCATCATGCCCCAGCCAGTTGTCCAAACTTGCCACCACTCACATATTCCCTGGTTGGACCCCCTGAGGTGCTCCCAGCAAGCCCTAGGTAGGGTGTGTGTGTGTGTGTGTGTGTACAGACACACACATGCTCCCATCAGTAGATAGCTCTGTGACCTCTGACACGCATTGTGTCGAGTCCTGTGCTGAGCATGAGGGGACCAGAGACTTGGACACAGCCCTGCCTTGAGCAGCGTGTGTGTGTGTGTGTGTGTGCGTGTGTGTGTGGAAACTGGGAACCTTGGTGGGGACCTGGGGGGGGGGCTATTTTACTGTGTATTCTTCCTGTTGCAGTTGACAATTTCACCACATGCATCAGTGACCTATGCAAAAATAAGTACATAATATGAAAAACAATCCAACCTCTATTCTTATCTCTTGATTCCTTAAGAGGTACCTGACCAGTGCCCCAAAGATTGGGGGCCCAGGCACCCGCCGTCCCTGGCGTCCCAGACTGGGGCCACCCATCCATCTCCATCCGAGGGCACTCCCCTTCCTCTCCAGCTTCCGAGAGACAGAGACGCGCTGAGACAGAGGTGGACGCTGCGGGAGAGCCCGGAAAAGCCCGGAAGGAGCCCGGGCCACGTGGAGAGGAGAGAGCCGGAGAGTAGGCCGGAGAGAGGGGAAGGCGGAGCGAGACAATAGCCGGGGGCCGAGGGGGGCGGGGGTTGGACTCCGGTTCCCTGAGGGGCCGGCGCCCACCTGCCCGGGAGCGAGGCAGTGAATTAAGGGGCCCGGGGCAGGGAGCGGGGGTGGGGCGGGGGGCGGTGCGGCCCAGCATCCCCCACCCCCGCGCCCGTCTCGCACCCCGCCCGCCCGGGCTGCCAGCCCCGCAGGTGCAGCCTTTGAGGGTTGCCGCGTGCGCTTTACTGCCGGCCCAAGCCCGTTCCCCGCTGCGAGGAACCGCCTCTGCGCCTCGTAAAGGGGTCGGGGGCCCGGGAGGGGCGGCCCCCGTCGCCATGGAAACAAGGGCGGCCCTGGGGACGGCGACAGGGGACGGGGCATCCGGGCCCACGCGCTCCGGTGCGGTGCGAGCTTTGCTTGTTCTTGCCTTCGAGTCCCAGGCGCTCCTCCTCCCCAAGCCTCATCACCCTAGCCTTTAAAAGTAGCCTAGGAAAATAAAAAATAAAAAGAATAAAAATAAAAGTAGCCTAGGGCCTCACTGGTGCTTCACAACGATAATAATTAGTAATAAATCACAGCGAGATTCGCTGAGTTTTTATCTCTGTGCCAGGCACTAGGTTAGTGCTGCACATCCATTTCCTTTTGTCCTCACACCAGCCCTGTGCCTGAGGCAAAGGAGAAAACTAAGGCTGGCAGAGGTCTGCTCCAGGTCTCACAGCTGGAAAACTACCTCCTGGTTCTGGTCTCAGTTTCCCCATCTGTAAAAAGGGAAGGTGGGATGGGGTTCACCAGCTGACCAGCCAAGGGCAGGAACTAGATCACAGACTTGTCTGGGGGTGGTGGGTCTGGAGGGCTGCCTGTAAAATCTTGACTTCGAAGGTCTTTAGAGGGCATGCAAGCTCCGGTTTGTCCCGGTGCCTACGAGACACACCCACTCTCCGCACGTGCCCCACGTGAGTCGTGCCCCACGTGAGTCCCGCCCCTGTGATCCTGAGTGGGTCTCTCCAGGCCAAGCCCCTGGAGATTCGAGAGAGGTTTGAAGGAACCCCCCAGCTTCGACATTCCGAAGAGACTTAGGTCATCATGAGGGTGACTTGGTATACTGCCTCCCCCCCTCTGACTGGGTGTTGGGGGGAGGGAGGGTAGAGGGGGGGTTCCTGCCTCTCCCATTAGACCAAGTGCTCCTAAGGTCCAGTACGCCTCTGCCACTTCCCCAGGTCTGTGGTCACGAGAAATGTGCAGACCCCAGTGGCTGAGTTGGTTGACTATGTCTGTCCATGGCCAAGCGCATCCCAGGGGTCTGCCCCAGCCCCTCCCCGTGCCCTGAGATCTGGGCTCCACAGGACTGGGTTCCTGGTGAGGAAAGTGCAGGCTCCACCATGGAAACAGACAGCCTCATCCGAGACTCCCAGACCCTTCCCCAGCACAGGCTTGGAAGGGGAGAAAGGGGCCCAGGGGCCGCCTCCCAGGTAGTAATCACCCCAGAATTATCATCCCTTCTGCTTCGTGCCCAGCACGTAACCAACAGTGAGCCGGTTATTTTCACACCCATTTTATGAGCGGGTAAACTGAGTTCAAAAAGGGACAATCACTTGACTAAGGTCACCCCCTGAAAAGTGGCACCCCTACTCTTTCCCCTCACACCCTGCTGCCTCTGTGTTTGTCTCCCAGCACACCTCATACTGACTTGGAACTGACCGTTGACACGTCATCCGTCATCCGCAGTATTGGGTGAGCACCTTGAGGGAAGGAAGGGAACAAGGTTTGGTTTGGTTTTGCTTTGTTTTAAATCTGAGGCCCCAGTGCCCAGCTCAAAGCCTGGAACATAACAGGCTTGTGGATCACACCTGATCATATCTGTTCTCTTCCACATGCCACGTAGGTGCTGCTGCCCCAAGGCAACCCAACCAGGGTTTATGGAGCATCTGCTGTATCCTGGGCACCTTACACATGTCACACTTGGTATAGATCATCTCATGGATGCACCTCCTGCCCTGTGGCCTCTCAATGACCATTTGCACTTCCCCACTTTACAGACGAGGAAGCCAAGGTTCGGGGCAGTTGACATTTGAAGCCAGATCTATGTGTCTCTCACACACAACCTCCCCCTGGCCAAATGGGCATTAACCCAGGAGAGAGAGCAGGGGGCACTGAGCCTGGGCACCCTGCCTGGGGCATGGCTGACTTAGGGGTCCACCCCAGAGACAGAATGCTGCTGGTGGGGGGTGAGGGTTCCCTCTGCGGTCCTGGAGACCCTGCCGCAGTCCCCCAACTGCTTGTACTTGTGAGAAGATTCACAAGCAAGGGTGTGTGGGCACACTGCATGTGAGTTGGGGGGGTTCTGAGCAGGGCCGTGTGGGCTCATGTGGGTGCCCACGTGAGTGTGTAAGGACGCGTATGTGCCCACGTCTGCGTGTCCCAGAGTACGGGTGGGGGAGGGAGGTGCCAGGCATGTGAGCTGTTATGATCCGCATTTCACAGCTGAAGAAACTGAGGCTCAGGGAGGTGAAAGGACTTGCTCAAAATCATACAACTAGCATGTCTGGCTGCGTGTGCGCACAGATGTGCGTGTCTGTGCCCGGGTGTGTGTGTGTGTGTGTGTGCCCGCTTGCGGTGGGCAGGGTGGGGTGGGATGAGGAGGGAGGGCTGCCTGCAGCTCCATCCCTGTAATAGAGCCTCCCTCTCTCACCGGGGCCTAGAGGAGCAGCGGTAATAACTGTTTTGCACAGCGGATCCACCTCATGTCACAGCCCGAACCTGTGCCCCGGGGCCAGTCTGGCAGAGACCCCCCCCCCCCCCAGCCTGGGCCTGACCTCAGGCTGATCCCTGGTGCGGGTGGGGGTGTCTCTGGGCCCTGCCCTGTCTTCCTCGCCTCCAAATTGGCCTGACCAGACCCAGCAGGTGAAGGGGTTGGACTCCACGCAGGCCTGCTCGTTCGCAGCCGTGCCCGCCTGCCTCCCTCTGCCCTCAGACTGTGAATCCCCCAGGGGAAGGGCACAATAGGTCCTCCAGCAGTTGGCGGGATGCTTTTCCAGGAACGGCCTGTGTGCCCTCTCCCGAGACGAGGAGCTCCCTGAGGGCAGGGGCTGTGTCTCTTTCATTGGAGGAGAGATATTCCCAGGGCAGGGGCCAAGCCTTCCCCCATCAGACAGGGACCCCCCCCCAGCCCAGCCCATCAGCTCAGGGCGCACATGTCAGAGGAGGCCCCACAGACACGGCCTCTTTCAGCCCTGGGCCCCCAAATCATTGCCATCTGTTCGAGTCCCCTCCCCCCAAGCCTGAGAGGGGAGGCAGGGCAGGGGGCAGCAGGTCCTCAGACCCAGGTTGAGGCCTCGGGCGGTGGGGCATAAACTGGCAGGCAGGCTGGGAATCAGACCCCCTGCCCCTCTCCCACCCCACCATGTCTCCTGCCCCCACCCCGGCTCCCACGGACTTTGACCACCCCTTCCTTCTCTTATCAAACGCCACCAAAACCAGCCATCGAAACTCCTGGCCTCCTGACCCCACCCCCCACACGCCCCACCCGTCTGTCCCATCCTGTCTCCCATTGCCCACAACCCGCCGGTTCCGTTCCAAGGGAGACCCGGCGGGGAGCAGAGCTGGCACCGTGAGGCCAACGTCCGAGACGCTTCTACGTCCCGGCCCTTCTTGACCCAGGCTCTTCCCACCACCACTCTTGTTTCTCCTGGGTGCGCCCCCCTCTGCCCTCTGGGTGCCAGTGGGGGATGGGGGGAGTGAGGGTGGTGCCCAGGGGCATTGCCCATAAAGATAAAGGGAATCTGAAGGCAGGCACCGCCAGGAGATCAAAGGCTGGCCTGGAGGGTGAGGCCAGCCAGCGGAAGTGACTTGTCCCTAATCAAGAGCAAATAGCACTGAGGAGGACGTGGCGGGCCCCCGCTTTCCCTTCCCCATCAGCGCTTGGACAGACCCTCGCTGATCCCAGCAGAGACGGGGGAAACTGAGGCCCCAGAGCGGGAGGGGCTGGTCCAGGCGCACGAGGCCAGGCCTGGGGGAACAGGGGATCCCTCCCGACCACCCTGCACAGTGAGCAAGGCTCTGAGTCACAGGCCTGGCCCTGCCCTTTGCTCACTAAGGACCTGGCTGCCCCTCAGTTTCCCCATGTGAAAAATGGAGGATAAGGATAGTGAGTCACTTTTATTAGAGGAGATAAGAGACCTGGCAAAGCAGCCGGCATGGAGCCCGGCATATGGAAGGCGATACTGAAAGCCTAGATGCCCCCACTCGGGTCTGAAGTCCTCACTCCGGGCCCTGAGCTCCACTGACCCAACTCCTTTGCAGGGAGCCTCTTAGCTCCCCACGCAGGACTCAGCCCGACTTCCGCCACTAAGGCATCTCCCCCCACCCCCCTCCCCCTGCAAGGGAAGCAGAGCTCCCTCCTCCCCTCCTGCCCCCACCTTCCTGGTGACGGGGGTTTGCTGGGAGTGACAGGGCTGCGCGGCCCGCTGACTCAGCGCCTGGAGCTGGGACTTGCTTAACAACCAGCACAGGCCTCGGGCAAACAGAGCCGCGGGCCGCCACACCCGCACCACAGGAACGCAGCGGCATTCCTGGGGGTGCCTGCAACTGGGGGCAGGGCAGCACCTTGCCCTGCCACCTTGGCACCGGGAGGGAGGAGGGGGCCTCAGACAGAGGCGCAGGGCCTTACAACTGCCCAGGCCCTGGGACCAGCCTGCTGGGATCCCAGCCCAGAGCTTGGCATCTGAGACCGGGGGCCAAAGTGAGGTCGCGAGGCTCTGAAATCTTTATGAGCTGTGTGACCTTGGACAAGGCCTCTCTGAGCCTCAGTTTCCTCATCTGTCAAGTGGGGGGAAAATGATTCTGGTGCAACTGCTGTGAGGATTGGATGAAAGAACGCAGGTCCAGGCCTTAGCACAAGCCTGCCTCACCGGAGGATTCAGTGAAGGGGGCCCTCAGGCATCAAGCCCACATCGCCATGACAGAATGAGGAGGTCTTCTGGCTCTGGGGCCCTAGAAGGAGAATGAGGCCCAGAGAGGGATTTTTACCTCCCTGACGTCACACGGCAGGGCAGAACCTCAGGGTCCAACGGCTCCCCTCATCCTCTACACCCACCCAGAGCCCTCACTGTTGAGACCCGCACTCCCTTCTCTCCCAGGTGAGTCTGAGTCCCAGGTCAGTGAGGACCCCCAGGCCCCACTCCTCACACTGGCCGGGGGCAGACCTGGTACAGGAGGCTCTGGGTGGGGAAGCCCTGGGCTTTCATCTCCCCTCGTCCTGGCACTCCGGCCTCGTGGGGTCCCCTGTCCCTCCTCGGCTCTTCTACCAGACTGGGCACAGTCCAGGCGGCACTGCAGCCCTCGTTCCCCAGCGCCCCCCTCAGGCGCTCAGGAGGGGAAGCTTCCCCTAGGAGAGCCCCTCTCTCCTCCCTTCTGCCAGCTGGTGTGTCCTCTCTCTGCCTGCCTTTGCCCTTTTCTCTGTCTCTGGAAGAGGCCACAGGACAGGGGTGTCTTAAGCACAGAGGAAACTTGTTTCATGAAAAAAGCCCTGCGTGGGAGCTGGGTCACCTGGATTTGAAGCCTGGCTCTGCCTCCGACTTGCTGTGTGAACTTGGGCAAGTCCCTTCCCTCTCTGGCCTTCCAATTCCCATCGTTACCTACACTGCCGCTGGCCATGAGGACTACGTGAGATCAGGGGGTGCCCAGCACATAGTACGGAGTCCCATGTGAGTGTCCCCAGCTCCTCCCCAGCACCCCCAGCCTCTCACTGCCTCCTTTAATCCCCCCAGATTTGCCTGCCTTTGATACTCCTGTCGGTGGCTGAGCCAGGGTTCTGAATAGGAAGCTGAGGGCTCCCAGGCTGTGGGGAAGCAGGCAGGAGCAGAGCCTGCCAGGCCTGCCCACGGGAGGGGCTGCGGGCCCCTCGCCATTCACCACTAAGCCTGGGTCCGGATGCCTTTGTGCCAAGAACAAAACCCCAGGGATCAGTTGTTCTCAGACCTGCCTCTCTCAGCTCCGGAAGGGACAGGAGCCCGGGCCTGAGGGTGGAGGGTGCCCCCTCCACGGGCCCTGGGATGCCAGGGGGTGGCTCCACACCCCAGAAGCTCCCCACTGTCCCAGGGTGTGGGGCTGTGGTGGGTGAGCAAATCCGGGTTCAAATCCCACATTTTACTCATTAAAAGATTTGGGTAAGCGTGTTAACTCCTCTGAGCCTCGGTTTCGTGATCCGTAAAGTGGACGGATGTTATAATGGCTCCAACCTCATGGGGTGTGAGGATTAAATGAGATGCTGCATTCAGCGCTTGGCAGCTTCTGGGGCCCCTTAGGTGCCCTACAAACGCTAGCTGCTCTCAGACTAGCTTCACTCCTGCCTGGGTCCCTGGGGCTTAGGCCAGACCAAAATTTGGGGTCTGAGTGCAAAATATGTGCATGTGAGATGGAGGGGCTCTGAGCAAGCCTGGCCAGGTGTGCTGGGAGACAAGGCCCCCGACCCACCCCGCCTGCTCTTCCTCGCATAATACCCTCCATGGTCCCCATGGCACACGGGTCACTCCCAGCCAGGTGCCCTCGACCCAGGGCTGCAGGGACCCCTGCTGACCAGGCCCCAAGTTAATGCCGAGCCTGAACCTGTCCCTCCTCCTGGCCACACTGCCCCGCCTGGCCCTCGGACTCAGGCCTCATGGTGGTTGGTTGCTCCCAGCCCGGAATGACCGCGAAGCTCTGGCAGGGGCAGCCCCCTTGGGGGGATATCTGGGAGAAGCCTCAGGGGCCCCGCCTGCTCTGGGGTCCCTCCTGGGCCCCTCAGGCCTGAGCGGTGCCAGGGGACGAGGCTCTGTGTCAGAGGTGGCTGAGAGCAGAGCCCCAGGCAGCTATGACTTGAGTTCCCAGGCAGGGGGCCAGGAGGCCCGTGGGTGCGCTCTGCCTAGGGCCTGGGCTCCAGCCAACCGTCAGCAGCAGAGACTGTTGGGTCGGTTTAATTTTAAACAAAAAAGAACTTTGAGTGGAAACATGTGTCTCTTCTTCTCCCCCTCCCCCTCTCTCCCTCTCCTTCTCTCTCCATTTCGTTCTCGAATATTTCTCTTTTGGGGGCCTCCCTTTCTCTGTTTTTCTCTGTCTTGCTCTATTTCACTCTGCCTCCCTGCCTCTGTCTCTGTCTCTGTCTATCTCTGTCTTTCTATCTCTTGACTTCTCTGTCTTTCTCCATCTCTTTCAGGGGTCGAGGGTGGTACCAGACTCCCTCCCTTGCGGTGTGGCCCAAGACCCAGCATCCCACCCCTCCCTACAGGTGCAATCCCCAGGGGGTGCCATGGAGGGCTGAGTCCCCTCCCCTGGTGTCTGAGTAGCTGAGGCTCCAGGACCCCAATCCTCCACCCTCTTGCTGTCGGCCCCTCTTCAAACCCCAGCTTCCCCAGCTCTGTCCCTCTTGTGTCTGTTTTCTATACCAGGCACCTAGACAATCATTCTGCAGCTTAAAACAAGTTTTCAACCACTGGTCTGGTCCGAACCGCCAATTTTGCTGCCAGAGAGACTGGTGTCAAGGGTGGGGGGCGGGGAGGGACCATGAATTGCCCAAGGCCACACAGGGAATTAAGGGCAAAGCTGGGCAGACCCAGGTCCCCACCCGCAGGCAGCAGCATCTACACCTCAGGAAGGGGAGTGTTCCACCCCCAGACTCACCTTCACTCCACTTCTCAGGGCCTGGGGCTTGTAGGAGGGTGGTCACCAGCAAGAGGGAAATTGTAGGCCTTGGCTGGTCACCCTTTCCCCCCAGCACAGCCGTGTTCCTGCGCCACGACCTCCCAGCCCCTTCCACCACTCACCAGGTAGCAAAAAAGAGACTGTCCATCCAGGGACCGGGTCCAGGTCCCAGCTCAGCCTCTGAGTCCTTGTGCAACTATGAACATGACCTTTCCCCTCCCTGGCCTCAGTTTCCCCATCTTTGCAGCAGAAGGCTTGTCTTTGCCATAGGTCCCTTTCTGCCCTAATATTTTGCTGTGTTCTCCTATTCTTTACAAAGAATCTTTTAGAACACCTGGCCGGGAATGCAGTCTTCCCTCCCAAAGTGAGAAGGACCCTTCTCAACATGATCAGCTCCCCTTAGCTGCCAGGCTCACTGCCCCTGGATGCAGGCGCCTTAGATGCCAAAACCAAGAGGAGAGATGCAGAGCGGGGCATGGCACCGTGATCTGGTACCCCATTGTCAAAGGAGGGCTCCCTTGGGTGCCCAGGGTCCTGCCAGCCCTCAGGTAGGGATAGGAGGGGCTGCATGGGTGGCAGAGGGGAATTCCTCCCCCCTCCCATGGTACAGGAATTAAGCCAGGGTAAAAGGAGGGGATTAGCCAGACTCGGGCTGATGAGCCTGTCTTTCCAGGTTTGGGCAAACTCTGTTGTCACCACTGGGCTGCTCTGCCCACCCCCTTGCTCCACCCGCTTCCGGAAGTGGCCCAAACAGAAGGGCGGGGGGCTTCGTGGTCACCTCCACTGGGCAACCCAGGAATCCTTGGGCCGGGAATCAGAAAGGAAGGATAGGCTGCCCAGGAGTCCAGGGGTGGGAAGGGGATGAGGTGCCGGTCTCCCACAGCTGAGGCTCCTGGCTGCCCTCTGGGCCCCCTCAACACGTCCCAGCCAGGGCTGGAAGGTGGGACCTTCCATGGTGCCCCCCTAGACTTGCTGATCTCCCAGCCTCTGGGTTGGAGCGTAGAAACAACCCATTTCATCCTCACGACAGCCCTGCAGGTAGGAGCCATCAGCACCTCCACCTTACAGCCGAGGAAGATGAGGCACGGGAAGGGGAAGAGCCTGGCCTGACGTGCTGGAGCTGTGGCTCCTCTGGCTCAGGGAGAGCGCGTTGTTAACATTTCATGAATTTTGTGAGCCAGCTTTCATTGGTACCTTGAAATAACCGTGAGTGGAAGCATCTACACCATAGCAATCAGCAAATGAGGCAAACCAGAGCATTTATTTTCTCCTTTGAGAGGGCCAGTTGGTAAACATTTACCAGCTCACCACTGGCTGGAGGCCACAGCTTTTATAGTGTCTCAGGAGGGCCCCAAGCTTAGAAAGTTTGAGAGCTCAGCAAGACTGCTCCCTTGTCTCAAGATCTGTGACAGATCTGAGCCTGTCTGACTCCAAAACCAAAGAAATTCCTTCCTTCCTTCATGATGCCAAGAGATAGCTTCTCTTTCTACTCCACCATTATAACTTCCTGTCCAGATCAACAGACTGTCCTGGCTGTCCCTTGGGGGCAGCGATTAAAGGTACTGCAGGGTTCAAGGTGCCTGGCCAGTATGCCCTGCCCTCTGACACTATGCGATCAATTCCATAAACATTTACCAAGCACCTCACTTAACCTCCCTGAGCCTGTTTCTTCAGCTGCAGAACGAGGCTCATCCACCTGACAGCATTCATTCATTCATCCATCCATTCATTCAGTTAGTGGCTCCCATGTGCCAGTCAGGTAGTGTCTTGAAAAGATTAGGATCAGCATTCCTGCTCTGAGCCGTGGCTCTGCCTCTGCCTTCCTATGTGACCTTGGGCCTCAGCCTTCCCATCTGTACTTTGACATCGTCTGTAAGGGTTTATTCCAACTCCCCCCGCATTTCAGGGGGTGTTGCAGGGTCCCAGGACAGCTGTTGGTGAAGCAGCTGAAAGTGACGGTCATCAGGGTAGCTGGCCTGGCTGCGGACACAAAGGCAACAGCGGCTCACGCCCTGGAGACAAAAACACCCATGTCATTCACACCAACAGTGGTCCCTGTTTCTGTCTACTTGAATGGAGAGTTCAGAGAGCAGGGAGTTGTGGGATACTCAGGCAAGACTGCCCGATGGGGCAATAACACAGTAACAGCGAACATTTTTTTTTTTTTTTTTTTTGCGGTACGCAGGCCTCTCACTGTTGTGGCCTCTCCTGTTGCGGAGCACAGGCTCCAGAAGCGCAGGCTCAGCGGCCACGGCTCACAGGCCCAGCCGCTCCGCGGCGTGTGGGATCCTCCCGGACCGGGGCGCGAACCCGCGTCCACTGCATCGGCAGGCGGACTCTCAACCACTGCGCCACCAGGGAAGCCCCAAAAGCGAACATTTAATGAGCACTTAGTCTGCATCAGGGTCTGTGCTAAACACACGCTCTAGATCTCATTTAACCTTTACAGACTTGCAAGATGGGAACTCGTATGACACCCATTCTGCAGGTAAGGAAGCTGAAGCTCAGAGCAGGGAGGTGACCAAGATCACCCATTTATTAAAAAAATATTTATCGATAGCGATTTACTGTTTCATAGGGACAGAGTTTCAGTTGGGATGATGACAAAGTTCTGCAGACGAATAGTGGTGATGGTTGCACAGCGATGTGAATATACTTAATGCCACAGAGCTGAATAAAGATGGGTAAGATGGTCAATTTTTCATCATATGTGGTATATTTTAACACAATAAAAAATCAACTAAAAAAGTATTTATGGATCTCCAACTATGTTCCAGGCACTATGCTGTATATCTTGGACACCAGGGAACAAAGCAAATGATTATCTCTGCCCTCGTGGAGCTGACATTCTGTAACAGTGCCGTCCAAGAGAACTTTCTGTGGATGGAGTGATGGCTGGATGGCAGTGTTCTATATCTGCTCTGTGCCATATGGTGGCCACTAAGCCACACGGGGCTCCTGAGAACTGGAATTGTGGCCAATGCCCCCGAGGAACTGGCTTGAATTTGATTTCATCTCAATTAATTTAAATGTAAATAGCCACCTGTGGCTAGTGCCCACTGAACTGGAAGGTACAGTTCTCAAAGGTCAGTCGTAGGACAGGTAAATGGTAGAGCTGGGGTTAGAACCCATGGTTGTCTGTCTAACCTGGCTTTGTCTTCTTCAAGCTTTTCACCACTGTGTGTCAGCAGTGTGGGCCTCCTGCCTCTGAATCACCAGGGAAGCATGCTCCGAATTCAGATCCCCGGGTTCTCCCTCAGATCCACTGAATCAGAAAGTCAGAGGATGGGGCCCAGGAGTCTGTATTTTTGTCGAGGTTCCTGGGTGATTCTGAGGCACAAGAGTTCAAGTTTGAGACCCACCACACTACTTGTTCAAGACTCCCAGCTGGGGAGGGTTTGAATTAGGTCTGACCTGTGCTGGGCCTCCTCAGCCAGGCCTAGGCCTGCCCAACCCGACTAACCCAGTAACTTGTTCTGGCTACCAGCCTGTGATTCCCTGAAGAGCGAAAAGATTTGGCCTTTCCATACTCTCTGCGGAGGAGCTGGGGAGGGCTCCTGAGCTCCCTGTCTCATGCCCCAATCTCTGGGTTCCCCAGTCAGCCAGTTCAAGGCTCGGGCCCTAGCTGGTGGGCAGCAGGAGAGACAGGCTTGGCCCAGCTCCCCAGGGCAAACCAGCCTGGTCAAGTAAGGGGAGGAAGGAAGCAAAGCCAGGCCAGGGGCCAGTGGGGACAGGGGTGAGAGGTGATGCGGGCCTCAGGAATTTGAAAACAAACATTTAGCCAGCAAAGGAAGAGGCTGCTGTTGGTTGCTGAGCTAGGGCGGGCCCAGTTCCCTCCCTCCCAAGGCAGGGGTGAATCCCACCCCTGCTGATCATGGCCCCTGGCTGGAACCAGTGCCTGGGGAGTTTCCACTCACCAGCAGGATGGGAAAGTCTTTTGGGGGGTGTGCCCAGACACTGGAGCATCCTGGCTGGAGTGAGGAGAGGAAGCAGCAGAGAGCAGGGTGCTGGCAGTGCTCAGGAGGAGGCCCAGCAGCAACAAGTTGCTTCATCAAGCTTTTATTGAGCACCAATGGTATACCAAGAATTCAGAGACTAAAGCACTGCCCTACTAGAGAGGGAAGCAGGCGCAGGGGGAAGATAATACTGAGGGAAGCCCAGGAGCCTCTGCAGAGGAAATCAGAGAAGGCTTCCTGGAGGAGGTGGCACCTGAGCTGAGCCCTGAAGGACACATTTTGCCAGGGCAGAACAGAATCATAATTCTCACCCCTCCTTTTCCCAGAGCTAGCACTCAGTGAATGGATGAGTGAGTGAGTGAGTGGCCAGCAGATATGTGGAATGAATGAATGAACGACCTATGAAATAATGTGAAGTCTGAAGTCTCAAGGTCCAGACTGCAAAATCCAGCTTCCCACCACTCAGCTATGAACTCTCCTCCTAGTCCTGGGGCTGTGCTCCCATTTGGTATCGGGAGACTCTGGAGCCAGCCTGTATGGGTTCAATCCCAACTCAGTCACTTACCATCTGTAAGACTTGGGGTAAGTTACTTAACTTCTCTGTGCCTCCATGAAATGGAGGTAGTAAGACAGCTTACTTTTGTGAAGACTGAGTTAGTACAGACAAGGAAAGGGCTTAGAACAACGCCAGGCATGTAGCGAGAGCTACATAAGTGTTTGCTAATATTGTTTAGGCATTAGCTTATTCATTAATTCACTCACTCACTTATTCATTCAGATTCACTCTGTTCAATCCACCACTCCCTTCCCACTCCTCCCGCTTCACCGGTCATTTGTTGAGCAATCCTGGTCCCCAGGCTCTCTCCCCTTCTTTCCCAGCCCCCCTTGCAAGTCCTGGATGGTGCCCACCACACTGCTAATTACAGAACAACTTCACTAATTCCTCCCAAACCCCAAAAAAACAAGAAGACGCTGTCTGGAGCAGGGGTGCCGTGCTACACCAGAACCAGGGTGTGGGCGCTAAGCCTACAGCATGGGCTCCTTGGCCGGGGGCCATCACCTGGAGCTGCCCCGGAGAGGACCAGGCCTCCCCTCCGAATCCCCCCACAAGGCTTGTCTGCTCTCCTCTTGGACAGGCTGGATTCTTCCAAGTCCTGACCTCGCCCAGATGGTGGCCTCTGGCCGTGTCCATTCCCTGCCCACACCTCAGGCTCTGCTAATGCCAGGAACTCAGAGCCGGCTCAGGTGGGAGACTCAGGTGGGAAGCTCGAACCCATTTCACCAGTGAACCATGGAGCTCTATGATGAGCATGGTGATTGATGCTGATGGATGTGAGGTGGGCGAGCAGAAGATTCCACAGCTCCCTTCTCCCCCACAGGCCCTGGGAAAACAGGTCATGCTGGAGGAGAGTCTGTAAAAGCCATTAATTCCCTGAACACCTCTTGCCCGACGGCACTCTCTGGGCCCCTTCTATCCTTTGAACAGTAAGGTCCAGTGGGGTGACAACCTGCATCTCATCAGTGAGGAAACTGAGGCTCAGAGAGGTAAAAGGACTTGCCCAAGGTTACAGAGCCGGTAGGTGTGGTCCTGGAATTCAAACCCAGGTCTCCTGACACCCCCTCCTACTGCAGAGCGAGCAAGTCTGGCATCTGGGAAGTTGGAGAGAGGCTAGTTTGGGGCATGACGTGATGTTTGGGCTAGAGGTTGGGGCAGGAGAGAAGGAGAGCGAGAGAGGCAGGGCTGGTTGCCAGGTAGGAACAATGGTGCAGGGTGGGTAGCGGGAACCTGGCCAGGTCCGGGGATCCTGGGCAGGCCCTGCTGGGCCCTGGAAGCAACAGGTTCATCTCGTAGAGCTGCCAGGGTGATACCAGCCTCAATCCGTTGACTCAGCGATTGCATCGGCCTTTTCCTGGAAACCAGCAGACTCGGCGGGGGTGTCCAGGAGGGAGGCATCTGTTTGGGAAAAGGGGGTGTCCTTCCCTGTGCTCCTCCCCGAGCCCGTCCACATGTCCTCACCTCCAGGTGCGCTGACTGCACGCTTGGACCCCAAAACCACCCCCAGCAGCCCGAGTGGCTGTAGGGCTGAATCCAGGGTGCCACTGGGGCCCTGGGTGACCAGTGCCACCAGCCACTACCTCAGCCGAGAAATACAGCCTTCCAGCACATGTCCACCCCTGCCTTCGCAAAGCCTTGCTTCACTCCACCCTGCGGGGGGCAGGTGTAGACAGGCATTGAGGCAAGGTGGATGTGACACCATTTGGTGTCACTCTTCTTTGGCGGGTCACAGCTTGAGGAATATCAAAGTCGGGTTCGAGGCATCCCACTGCCCGCTGGGCACAAGATTTACCTGGGGGGCCAGGAGCACGCCCAGTCCACAGGCAGGAGGAGGGAGGGGCGGGGGCCCAGCAGGGCCAGTCACAGGCACTTGTCACGCCCCGGAGGGGATAATAGGGTCAGGGGCACAGCTGCTGAAACTGCATCATTCCCACACCCAGGCAGGATGTGAGCAAAGAGGGAGGGCAGAGGCTCCGGGGAGCCAGGCAGAGGGGCTGAAGCCTGGCTGGGAAGCAGAGAGGGCCTGTGAGCATCTCAGTATCTTCACTTCTCTCTGAGGCTCGGTGGGCTCCCATTCATCCGGGGGTGTGCTGGTGAAGGATTAACAACAAGCTCTAACGTCGGGTGGTGACAGGGATGGGGGGCAGCTGGTTTCAGTAGTGTAAATACGCCCAGCATGGCTCATTTCCAGCACCAGCCTGACATCACTGAACGCAGAGCTGGGAAGGGCTGCTCCTGAGTGCCCGTCTGAGTGAACCGTGGTACGACACTGCCCCATGCTTCCCATCCCCATCTGCCCACCTTGCAGGGCTGCTGTGAGCACCGTGGTGACTGGTGGACATGCATGGGCTTCCTGAGTTGGGAACTGCTGCAGAGCTGGGAGAGGGTGGTTGTTAGAGCAAAGGCCCTGGGTCGGGTGGGTCTGGGTTCAAAGAGGCTCTGCTTCTTATTTGCTGTGTGAGCTCACTTCCTCTCTCTGAGCCTCTGTTTCCTCCTTTGAAAGATCTGGAAGATATATATAGAACCTGTTTGGAAGGTTGTCACAGGGGTTAAGGAGGTAAACAACGTGGATGAAATGACAAACAACATTTAGTACCTGGCGGTGGTGATTTTATTGTCGCATTATGCAGCCAAGACCTTGGCATAAAGATTCAGACATCCCAGGGCCAAGTGGGTGGTCTCCAGAGCCTCTGGAGATAAGCATCTTTCAGTCTTAGGAATTCTCCCTTCCCCTTCACTCCACCTTCGGGGCAGTCTCAGAAGGAAGGGGCTCTGAACCCAGCTCAGACACCCGCTGCCCACATACATGTATTCAATAAGCCTTAAGCACCCCTGAGTGCTCGGCCCATGCTGGGACCCCTGAAGGAGTCAGAGTGCACGGCCCTCAAGGTGCCGACCGTCCAAAGGGAGCACAGAGAAGGTGACATACCCTGTGATGCTGATGCCGTGGATTCCAGGGCTATGGGGGCAAGAAGAGGGCTCCTGACCCAGCCCGGGAGTCAGCGGGGAGCTTCCTGGAGGAGGGTGTCACGACCAACCGCCATCTTGCTTGTCAGACGTTTTCCTCTCAGAACTGAAGTCAGGACTGGGCATGTGCTCCTATTTCCCAAAGGCTGTGCCATCTCTTGCCCCCTGGCCAGCCCGCTGCTCTGCGCCCCTACCCTCCAGCACACAGCTAAGCATCAGGAGGGCTCAAGACCCAAGGATGTGAGAAGTGGGCAGGGCACCACCCTCAGGACCTCTGGGTCCCAGTCCAGGGCTCTGCTGCCCTCTAGTGGCAGGACTGAGAAGTACTCTGCTCCCTCTAGAGCAGCGGTCCTAACCTTTTTCGGCACCAGGGACCGGTTATGTGGAAGACAATTTTTCCACAGACGGAGGGGGATGGCGGGTGGTGGGAGATGGTTTCTGGATGATTCAAGTGCATTACATTTATTGTTCACTTTATTTCTATTATTATTACATTGTAATATATAATGAAATAATTATACAACTCACCATAATGCAAGATCAGTGGGAGCCCTGAGCTTATTTTCCTGCAACTAGATGGTCCCATCTGGGGAGTGATGCGATACAGTGACACCCGAAGTGTGTTGCTTATGTCCAGTCTACTAGGTAATATGCAGCTTAATTGTCACTTGCCACTCACTGATAGGATGTTTTGTTTTGTTTTTGTTTTTTGAATGTTGAGCCTTCTTTTAATTTATTTATTTTTATTTTTGGCTGTGTTGGGTCTTCGTTTCTGTGCGAGGACTTTCTCGAGTTGTGGCAAGCAGGGGCCACTCTTCATCGCGGTGCGCGGGCCTCTCACTGTTGCGGCCTCTCTTGTTGCGGAGCACAGGCTCCAGACGCGCAGGCTCAGTAGTTGTGGCTCACGGGCCTAGTTGCTCCGCGGCATGTGGGATCCTCCCAGACCAGGGCTCGAACCCGTGTCCCCTGCATTAGCAGGCGGACTCTCAACCACTGCGCCACCAGCGAAGCCCACTGATAGGGCTTTGACATGAGTCTGCAAGCAATTGATTTATTATGGTCTCTGTGCAGTCAAACCTCTCAGCTAATGATAATCTGTATTTGCAGCCGCTCCCCAGCGCTAGCATCACTGCCTCAGCTCCACCTCGGATCATCAGGCGTTAGATTCTCATAAGAAGCGCACAACCTAGATCCCTCGTCTGCGCAGTTCATAGTAGGGTTCACGCTCCTATGAGAATCTAATGCCGCCGCTGATCTGACAGAAGGTGGAGCTCAGGCGGTAACACGAGCGATGCGGAGGGCTGTAAATACAGATGAAGCTTCGCTCGCTGGCCTGCCACTCACCTCCTGCTGTGTGGCCCAATTTCTAGTAGGCCACAGACCGGTACTAGTCCATGGCCCAGGGGTTGGGGACTCCTGCTCTAGAGGAAACTAGTTAATGAGCAGCAAAATCACTTTTTTAAAAAAATGATGATGATATTCATCATTTTACAATTTGTAAAGTACCTTCTCAGTCAGTCATAGGCAGCAGGGGGAGGGTGCAGGATACTGGACTGAAATCATATGGGATTTAAGTCCTGAGTCAGGTTCCAGCTGGTTATGTGACCTTGGACAAGTCATGTCACCACTCTGAGCCTCATTCACTCTGTTGAATGGGTGACAAAAATAGGGTTATTGTGGGAATTCCCTGGCGGTCCCGTGGTTAGGACTCCGCGCTCTCACTGCCAAGGACCCGGGTTCACGGGACATGACCAAAAAAAAAAAAAAAAATTTAGGGTTGTTGTTAGGATGAAATGACCTTATGCTTGGCGCATAATTTGAACTGAAAACAAAACCACCATAATTGTTATCATAATAAAACTTGCCCAGTCTGCCATATATCCTGCATATATCATAATGCTTTTTGTCAAGTCCTTTTTCAAACTGTCACCTCCTTTAATCTGCATTATCATTCCAATTTAACAGGGGAGGGAATTGATCAAAAATGGGAAGTAACTTGCCTAGAGCGTCATGGCTTATAAGTGGTAAAACCGGACTCAAAGCCAGGTCTGCCTGACTCCAGCTCCAGTGCTCACTTCCCCACACCCTGCTTTGGAAACTCTAAAGCACCTTAAAATTTCCCGAGTCCTTATTGCCTGATTTAAATAAACAAGCACAGCCTCTGCCCGCTTCAGCCTCTTTCTCCACCTTCTCCCACACCCACACCAATGCCGGGTGGGCCTAACATCTGACCCCTTCTCTCCTTCCTGACCAGGTCCCTGGCCCTCAAGGCAGCGCATGAGCCAAGAGCTTGAGAGTGGCTTCCGAAATTCATCCTGTCCGTGCTCTGGCACCCCAGCCCAGCAGGTGACTGTTCATCCTGTTCTTCACGCTGCTCAGGGGAGGAGATTCCATAACTCCACTTCCTCCACCCGCCCAGGTGTTTGTTACAGTTCCCACAGCTCGGAAGTTCTACTTTATGTCTAACCAGAGTCCTTCCTGCTGCAGTTTCGGCCCATTTTTTTTGTTCTTCCTCTGAGGAGTGTCAGAAATATAATCTTGGGCGGACACTTGAGGCCCAGAGAGAAGGACCCTGGAATGGGGAAGGATCACTCAGGGACAGGAAGTGAGAGCTGAGCCCAGGTTCAAATCCAGGTCAGGGCAGCAACAGTGGCTGAGCTGGTCTCCTGGTGCCCAGGGCAGCCCCATCCTCAGCCTGAGGACACCTGTGCTCACCCCCTGCCCCACTGCCACCACGTGGCTCCTAGCAGCGGGGTGGTGTGGGAACCGAGGGGCGGAGCAGGTGCGAGGGGACACAGAGACCTCAGGCTCAGGAGTCACGTGGAGCTGGGTTCGAATCCCCTCAAGCCCCTCAACAAACATTTGCTGAGTGTCTCCTCTGTGCCAGACGCTGCATGCGGCACTGTGGCCACAGCCGGGGTCCCTGCCCTGGTGGAGCTCACAGTCCAATGGGGCAGTGACAGTCAACAGGTCAATAGATAAACAAACAAGGAATCCCAGAGTGGCAAGAGGGGAGGTAGGGAGACCACGTATGCCACGGTGATTATGGAAGGGCTCCTGAGGAGGTGGCATTTGAGCCAAGTTCTGAATAACAAGAAGGGGCCAGACCTGAATATCTGAAGGGAGAACATGCCAGAAGGAGTGAGCAGCCAGGGCAAAAGCCCCGAGGTTGGAATGAGCTTGTAGTCTAAAGACCAACTAGAAAGATGGACAGGGCAGTGAGACTGCATGGGGTTCTCGTTTCTGGACTCACATGGTGCCTTTCTCTCTCTTCTTTTTTTTTAAAGGACTTTTTTTTTTTTTTTTGGCCGCACCTCGCAGCATGTGGGATTTTAGTTCCCTGACCAGGGATCAAACCCACGCCCCCTGCAGTGGAAGTGCGGAATCTTAGCCACTGGACCACCAGGGAAGTCCCCCGTGCCTTTCTCTTTGAGTGTCAGTCTTCTCTGTAAAATGGAATCAACAATACCCACTTAACATGAAGATGGACATACAGGCCTTATCCCAGGGCTTGGTAAGTGGTCAGTAAATGGTACCTGGTATTTTTTTTTTTTTTTTAATAAATTTATTTATTTATTTATTTTTGGCTGCGTTGGATCTTCATTGCTGTGCGAGGGCTTTCTCCAGTTGCGGCAAGCAGGGGCTACTGTTTCGTTGCGGTGCGCAGGCTTCTCATTGCGTGGCCTCTCGTGTTGCGGAGCTCGGGCTCTAGGTGTGCGGGCTTCTGTAGCTGTGGCATGCAGGCTCAGTAGCTGTGGCTCGTGGGCTCTAGAGTGCAGGCTCAGTAATTGTGGCGCACGGGCTTAGTTGCTCCGCGGCATATGGGATCTTCCCAGACCAGGGCTTGAACCCATGTACCCCTGTATTGGCAGGCAGATTCTTAACCACTGCACCACCAGGGAAGCCCGGTATCTGGTATTTTATCATTGCTCTAATAACAGGTTCATGGGTGGCATCCTTCAGGTTTAATTTCAACACCATGCCCCAGCCCCAAACTATCCACACCATGCACACGGGCTGCTCAACCATTCAGTGAGGTGTTGAAGTGTTTTAGGTCTTGTCCAAGTGTACTGCACTTCACAGTTTATAAAGCATTTCCTCCCATCCTTCCATTGCCCTGCAGAGTTAGGTGGCTGTGGAAATCTTTGGAGTCACTGGATGGCAGAGTGTCTGTCTGTCCCGGGCCCACAGCAGGTGCTCAAAGGATTTCAGGTCCAGGTCCTGCCACTCCTGCCTCCATGATGAACTTTCAAATTCCAAAGGGCTTTCTTACCAAACTTCCTTCATCTGCAGAAAGGATCATTTTCCAGCCACATAGATTCCTAATCCTGGGAGGTTCTGAATCACAGCTAAGCTCTGTTGGAATCAGAAGCTGAGCCTCCGTGTAAACCCAGAAAAAATACTGGAGCAAGAATGATCCTTGGACCCTCTCACATGGAAGCAAATCAGGAGCAGGCCAAAGTCAAGTTCAGGTCAAGGACTCGAGCCACTGACTTCTTCTCTCTTCCTGACAGAAAACAGCTTCTCCTCAAGCCGCTGGTTCCCAGAGGAGGGCAAATCCTGGGTATCTCTTCTCTGCTGTGTCCTTGTCCTGCCACCTCCATTTCAGCTTTTCAAGTTGTAGCTTGGGTGACACCACCTCCAGGAAGCCTGCCCTGATCCCTTGTAAGAGCTGGCTGCTCCCTTATTTGCCCACCTACAGCCCCAGGGTTCCTCCCACCAGGGTTAAGTTTCTGTTGAAGTTTACTCACAGGTATAAAGTACACAGATCTTGAGTGGTTAGCTGAATGGATTGTCCCCAAATGAACAGCCTGTATAAACAGCATCATGAGACTCCTCCCCCGTAAGTTACTAGTCCTGCCCCAGGGCTTCCCCACCCTGACCTCTACCCCTCAGTTAGTTTTGCCTGTTTCTGTACTTTATGCAAAAACAATTATCTAAGAAGTCCCCTTTTGCGTCTGGCTGCTCTCTCCCTTTACGCATAGTTGCCGATGGTTTATTCTCATTACTGTTCCAACGTGAACGGTAATACTCATAGCATTCCCATGTGTGACTAGACCAGAATTTATCCATTTCACCATTGATGAGCATTTGGGTAATTTCCAGTATTTTTGCCAGTTAATTAACAGTACTGCTAAGAACATTTTAAATAGTTCGTGTTTCGGGGGGCACGTGTGTACAGATTTCTGTTGGGCGTATATGCAAAGAAAGAAGCAAGGGACTTCCCTGGTGGTCCAGTGGGTAAGACTCTGTGCTCCCAATGCAGGGGGCCCAGGTTTGATCCCTGGTCAGGCAACTAGATACCGCATGCCACAACTAAAAAAGATCCCGCATGCTGCAACTTAAAAAAAAAAGATCCCGCACACCGTAACGAAGATCCCACATGCCGCAACTAAGACCTGGCGCAGCCCAAATAAATAAATAAACAAACAAACATATATTTTTTTAAAAAAAAAAAAACGACAGCAACAACAAAGAAAGAAGTGAAATTACTGGGTCATAGGGTGGGCATGTACTCGGCGTTAGCAGATGCAGCCAAACTGTTTTCCAAAGTAGTTGTGCCAGTTTACACACTGCCAGCAGAGTGGGAGAGTTCCTGCTGCCCCACATCCTGCCCTACTCTCAAAACTGTCTGGTAGCCCCCGCACTGCATCTGTTCACTTGTCTGTCTCACCAATTAGGGTAAGAGGAGGCTGTCCGAGCCCACCTGGCCCACAGGAGACACAAATGAGAGAGAGGAGCATGAAGGGGATTAGAACGAAGCACAGAAGGGGACTTCCCTGGCAGTCCAGTGGTTAGGACTCTGCACTTCCACTACTGGGGGCCTGGGTTCGATCCCTGGTTGGGGAACTAAGATCCCACAAGCCACATGGTGTGGCCAAAAAATAAACTGTAACAAAATTAACTCTAAACAGACTGCAGTGGGGCTTCCCTGGTGGCGCAGTGGTTAAGAATCTGCCTGCTAATGCAGGGGACACGGGTTCAAGCCCTGGTCCGGGAAGATCTCACATGCCGCGGAGCAACTAAGCCCGTGCGCCACAACTACAGAGCCTGCGCTCTAGAGCCCGCGAGCCACAACTACTGAAGCCTGTGCGCCTAGAGCCTGTGCTCCACAACAAGAGAAACCACCACAATGAGAAGCCCGCACACTGCAATGAAGAGTAGCCCCCGCTCGTTACAACTGGAGAAAGCCCGCGCGCAGCAAAGAAGACCCAATGCAGCCAAAAATAAATAAATAAAATAAACATATATATATATATATATATATATATATATTTTTTTTTTTTTT